>NC_053426.1:86323522-86623522 GCF_007990345.1 Gossypium hirsutum
AAAGGGAATTTTTCCAAAATAAATAGGGAGCTATAATACTATTATTACTATTAGTTTCAATTACCTTAATCCCCAAGAAGGTGGAGAGTTCCTTGCGCATTAAAGGAACTTAATAAGTTCGTTTGAACTTACAAATGTGTTCTATGAATGCATGAGGTATGAGATAAGAGACTGGATGAGGAACTAAGCTAAATCTTGAGGAGACACAGGAAGATGCAAAATAAATGTTAGCACAAAGGATAAAAGTCACTTTTAAAGACTTTACCAATAAGGAGAGTAAGTTGTTACCAGTAAGATTCTTTATAGCCCCAGAATTGAAACAATAAATTTTTATTTCATAAACTATGTGGTACAGTACTTAGATAAATAGAAAAATTAATTTGATTGATTCTTTTAATTTAGTGAAATAGGAGTATGTACAATAACCCGATTTAGGAGTGACACCTGCACCCATATCCGATGATCGGGTCAGGTGAGGGTGTTACATGTCATATAACTTGTCATGTTTAACTGTTGAGAAATGTGACCATATTGTAGTAAACATGTAAGTGTTTTCTAGTTTTTGAACGATGAATAAATAAAGTTAATTTCATATTTCACTATTATATCATTTGTATTTCTGTATTTCATGTTTTGCATACGTAGAGAAACTGTGACAAGCAAATATTAGCTTATTGATTCTCTAAGTTCAAACTGATGATAAGTGGCACTGTAAGAACATTTACATTGCTAGAAAGACAACTTACTTCAGTAGATAATATAAACGAGTCTATAATCTCGTAAAAGAATGAAAGTGAACAATTTATTCAAATACTTAGAATGATTATTACGTCATCTACAATTCCAATTGGAGAGATGATTAGTCTTGGCTATCAGAGCTATTGACTCAATGCGTAGAGACATAGATGTATTCATTGGAAGAATGATACATTGGATAGAATCAAGATGAACTAATTCTAAATCCATTTGTGAATTAATTCACTTTTGACGTTCATGGTGTGATTTACCTAAATCCTGAGTTAGTCACTAACCATGCATATGTAACTCGTGGGCTTTGATATTGTGGATGCTTATACTCTAAATATGATTGAGCCCATAGCCGGTATGGTGGGTGCATAACTTGTGTATAGCATGGCTTTACTAGTAATAATGAGATTCATAGCTCGATTAAAGAGTTAATGA
This sequence comes from Gossypium hirsutum, assembly GCF_007990345.1. Taxonomy (NCBI): domain Eukaryota; kingdom Viridiplantae; phylum Streptophyta; class Magnoliopsida; order Malvales; family Malvaceae; genus Gossypium; species Gossypium hirsutum. The sequence goes on from NC_053426.1 coordinate 86,324,705, forward strand.
TATCCTCTCATTGGGATTGTATGGATCGATAAATATAGAACGTGACCATGGGTTGCTTGTTCTCGAACAAGCAATTTATCAGTATTTGTTGACAGTGATCATGTTAATCATTAAGAAGACACTATGGTGACAATGAGATAAAATATTATTCTATTGACTGAACTGGTTTAACTCCAAGGAATCAAGCATATCATATAAGTGCAACACACATATGATGAGGTCATTGGACAAAGCAGTTTGATGGATTACTTTTGTAAAGAGTATACCATAAGGAGTTTTCAATCTTCATACTTATTTTAGACTGACTCCATGATTAAGTAATTGTGAATTATCGAAATGATGCCACTGGACATAATTACAATTACCAAAGGCTAATTGTATATGTCCGATTATCCTTCCGCTAGCTCAACAAAAGCTCGATTGGACTGCATTTGAATCAAAATGAAAATTCTACTATGAAAATAATTTAGTTAAGTTGATTTATTCGATGTGGAATTAAATTAGGCGGTCAAGAGAATTATTCAACTAGAGAATTTGATTAAAGAATTTTCTTGATATGATATTTTTGAAAATTAATTTCAAGTCAAACAATTGGTCTAATGGGTAATTGAACTTTAAAATTGGACTCGAGATCAAAAATTGGGATCAGAACAAAAAACCAAGATTGAGACCCAAAACTGCTCAAACCAGGTCCAGTATATGAAACGGGGGCGACAGTCCATCCGATGACTAGACCAAACGAGTCGATCCGTCACTAGCCCAGACCAAACCGACAATAACCGAACCAGCTCAGGGTGCTGTGAGGGTGTTGCACTTGCGATGTCACCACCAAACACAACGGTGCTGACAACTGCAACCGCGACATTCTAGTGGTCGGCAGATGGTCGACCATGATGGTTCTTTGGTGGTTGAACAATGGAATAATTAAACTCCTATTGGTACTCTACCAAAGAATTTGATTTTAGATTATCTATTCCAAAATAATATTATTTCAATATATTTAGTATTAAATTTTAATTTAATAGTTATCTTAATAGTATTTTATTAACTTAACATTAAAGTGATTAAGTTTCATTATAGTTGAACTCTCTAAACTCTCAGTATATAAAGAGTGTCATGGTTCATTATTTTTCACATACTTGAATTCAAGAGAAAGTTGTAGAGAGAAAATTCTCTGAAAAATTATTTCAAAAAATTTATATATATATTTTTCTTATTTGCAACTTGACTCTAAAGTTTAGAGAAATTATGAAATTACTCCACTAGTAACTTTGTGGAAATTTTTTTGACTCGAATCAAGTCCATACTTGGCAAATGTGAGCTTGAGGATAGCAGAGAAGACTATTCGGTCGAAGCATTTATCCTAGACGAATCGAAAAGGTACCATTTTGATTAAGTGTTTATTATTTTAAATATCACAACCAAGTTTTTATTTTTGGAAAAAAATTAAAAACTCTGGTTTGTCTCTTAAACTTATTTTTCGTTACATTTTCAAACCCGATTTTCCAACATTAAATACTTGTATTATATAATGATCATGGTTATAAACATATGCTCACCATGTTAATGTTTTGATTCCCATGTTCTAGCCAATATTACGTCAACTAAGGTTTGTTATTAAACTTAAATAAGACGAATGCAAGCATAGTGTTCCTTTTTGAACTTACGAAGTGTTCTCTATGCTTACTTTAGTCATTTTTTCCCTTGTAGATCGTCACCTTACGGAACTCCTGAGTTGGATCAAAGAGAACCTCACACATCATCAAATTGGTAGAGTTGTGCTCATTTTACTTATAGTGTTGTGGCATGTATTTAGGGCCAATATGTTAGTTGAAATATAAACTTAATGTGTGCACCAAGAAGGTGGTTTTGGTAATGTTTGTGTATGCACTTCCTAATTTGTCATGTGACTAAGTTGATACTTATTTTTTGATGTTAAGTTGATAAATTACTTAGATGATGCATGTCTAGCTATGTTTGATTTTAGTGAAGAGGGTGATCAAGAATTTCCATAATTGGTTAAGTTATGAATTGAAAAGTGAGGTAGCTAAGGTATGATAAGTTGGTATATAAGTTAAAACTTATATAAAGGTGAGTTGGAACTCAATTGATGTTTTTGTGGTAATTGGCATATTCAATGCTTGAATGAAATGGTTAAGTGGTTTTATTGACATGAAATGGTATGGAATTGAGATGTTTTTGATTATATAAAGGGTGTATGAATCATTTAGATTGAGTTACAAATTATTGAATTGGAACCAAAATGGTATTTTTTACCAAAAATCGAATCGTCACGACTACCAACACCCAATGTCACAACCTGAGTCGATAGTGAGTGACGTCACGACATCGATATGCATGAAGTTGCAACGTGACTTACTAAGTTGGTGGTGTCACAATGCGAAGATTGTGAAGTTGCGACATCAGTCTAAGATTTTTTAAAACTTTACAATTTGGTCTTAATTGATGCTCGGTTAACAAAAAAGCTTTTGTAAGCTCATGTGGGACCAGGAAATGATTGTGATACATATTTAGAATGTGACAGATACTTGTATGCATATGTGATTGGTTGAATGTTGTAAAATGGTTTGAAGTTGCTCTAATAGCAAATGTAGCATCCAACAACTCGGACCCGACAATAGGGTCGAGTAAGGGTTGTTAGACTTAGTTTGTAAATCAAGTGACTCACTTGGTTACTTACAAAATGCAGTCGGAAAATGGTTCAAAAAGAACATATTAAAATGCAAATTCACTCCATCCTTCTAACTTACACAAGCCTATAATATATAAGAGTTTATGGTTTGCTAAGATAAAGATCAATTACAAATAATATCTCACTAAAATAGCCTCATAAAAAAGGCTTTCCAAATATCCTCATAAAGTTCAAACTAAATCAAATATCTCTAAGATACATTTTCAGAATAATCAAGCCAATTTCTGCGAAATAAGGGACTTGATTTACTTGGTTTAGATTGATTCAACCTTTGAAGATTTGTTGCTCCACAAAATGGATCTCCATATATGGGTTAGCACATGTCCAAAAAATTATTCAAGTCATTGGCCAACTAATGTGGTTGAAAATATTTCCAACTTGAAACAAGGCAAGTTATGTGACCTACATAGTGCCAATAATAGTGGACACTGCTTGTAGCAGTCCGTGACACACTGCTCATATTATTGCCCCAACAATTACTTCTTAGAAGGTTGAACAAAGATTCCATATTTATAGCATCAATCCAGCTTTACGAAGTAACCTTTAATCCAAATCTCATTATTCAGGACCTTTAAGAAATTTTCTCATTATTCAAGATTTGGGAATTACTCAATTTCTTAAAAGCCCTTTTTAATGTTTTAAGTAACATTTAAGAAATTAAATAATTCTCTCATTATTTTTCAATTAGTTAATTTCTTAAAATCCTTTTAATGTTTTGAATAATGTTGAAGAAATTAATTTTACATTTGATTGAAGTATTAGTTTTTACGCATGTTTTAGTATATGAGTGATCAATAAGCTAATTCAATTTGCAATATTTAATCATTTCCCTGACTTATTGTTAGCAAAGAAAAGGAAAATTATTACTTAATTTGAAGAGGTCTTATTGTTTACAATAGTTTTTACTTATCTTTTTAATTTTAAGTTTAAATTGTACTCATCTTTTTACAAGAATTTTAAGTAATGATTACGAAGTTAAGTAATTGATGGGGGTCAAAACCACCAAAAATAATTCCTAGAAAATAACTCTAAATAGCAGTAAAGAGTGGTAGGAGGTCGAGTCCACAGGGATTGGTATTTTAATCAACTATCACATTTAACTTGTTATCAAAATTTCTGTCGTGTCAATAATCGTGGCAATAGTCGTCCCTACGACTCCAAACAGACTTGCTGAAAAATAAAAAAATAAATCAGGGGAGTTTTGAAATGTTGAGGAATTAAATAATTGAAACAACATAAATAAACAATTAAATAAATTTAAAATTAAATTAAATTGGGAAATAAATTTGGATTTTGTAAACAGAGTCACTAAGCCTTAGCCCTAGACTCGGTAGATTCTAGATTTTGAATCGATCCTCGAAAATTAATTTTCTCTTCCAAACAATAAGCTGGTTATAGAAGTTAAGAATGTCCTAATCGTAAACTCTTCCTCTCGTAGTTGATCCCAGTACGACCTGCAAACCAACCCTTACCGATTATCTAACTGAGATTAACGCGTTTCGATTCAAGATTTTGGCAGTCTTGTGTTCTAAAAAACCCAACTTGGATTAACGACCTCAACCGCACAGGTCGTTTAAACCCGATCACTTCTCCCTTGATTTGTTCTCAAAGATTCGAATATCGCATGACCTACTCGTTTCCCAAACTATTCACAAACATGGGTCCAACCTAACGCGCTTTTTGATTTGAAATTGAGTTAACTTTAAAGGGTGAATTTGTTAATCCCAATATTTAAGAAAATAGTGAATACCAATTGGAAGGATTTTTAGTATGGATACGTATCTCACAATTCTAGACCGAAAAGAATATCGGCCTAAAGCTAAGTTGGAATTTAGTGAAGCATGGATATAATCATGCTTTCGTTGGCTATGGAGTAGATTTGAATGAAAATGGTAGAACTTGGGATAAAATGGGACTTAGAAAGCAATTAAACAAATTTTGCAAAAACAAGGATATGGAAATGGGGTAGCAATACGCTACTAACGAAATTGGAAGGAAAAGAATAATTCCTATTTAATTCCAAGTAAAATCAAGTGTATTTTCCAAGCTGCCATAAAGGCCCTATTTATACACATATGACATAGTAAATTTGGCCTAACTATCCACAACATAATTAAAATTAATTAAAAAATAAAATTAGATCTTCTTCTAATTTTATCTTTTACAAAGTAAAAAGAAATCTGATGAGTCATTGACTATTTCCACATGTCTGATTCGGCCCCACTTTATTGACTATGCTGCAAATTGGTCCTTTTCTGCTCGTTTTTAACTCGTACCTTCCCAATTGCATTCCTAATAGGATTAAAACATAAAATCACTAATTTAGTAGGGAACAATTCAAGAATTACCTGATTTAAATACAAAAAAAATCATGCAAATTTAACATGTTATCAAATCCCCCTACTTAGGTCATGCTTGCCCTCAAGCATATTATACTTTCATACATTACAAATTATTCAACAATTTATTAAAAATCAAGCCTCTTTTCCGCATCCATAATCAGTGTAAACAATATAGGCAAAAAATAAATAGATGCTCAAAGTACCTAGTTTGATCAACAAGTTATATAAAACTGAAACATGTGAACTAAATCGTTTCACTAAATTGAGTTTGAACCAAAATTTGCAAGGTATTATCCTCAATTAATCATGCAGTAATAATTTATTTTTATTTACTGATCGTGTGATTTCGTGATAGGTTTTAAATATTGATAATTACTCGTTCTTGAACTAACTATTATCACGATGTAAGCAAGTGTACCTATCGAACAGTAGTATAGTTTTAGCAAGATCGGATTGTCAAACCCAAAGGAACTAAAAGTAAGTAATGACTGTCTTTTTATTATCTAGCCTAAGAATAAAGAGGTTTTTGTTTTAACTAACTAATTATCTAAACTAAGAACGCACAGAGAATGGAATTGGGGAATTGCTTTTGGAAAAATCAATTGAATGAAGACAATACCTAAGGAAAAATCCACCTAGACTGTACTTATTATTCTGGCTCCGAATCGGACGATTTATTCATTTAACTTGTTCCGTAGAGATCCCTAAGTTATGTTATTATCCCCATTCAAGACTAATACAGTCTAATCCCTAGATTGAATAACCGAGACTTTTCTCTAATTAACACTCTAGGGTTGCATTAACTCGACCTATGGATCCCCTTATTAGGTTTCACCCTAATCCGGCAAAATCTTGTCACCCTATGTCTCAGCGCGCAATCAACTCCGCTTAATTATGACAAATGTACTCTTTAAACAGGGTCTATTCCTCCTCTGAATAAGATCTTATCTTGAATCGGTATCCTGGCATATCAAAACAAGAATTAAGAACACATAATTAAGAACAAGTCAAATATTTATCATACAATTCAGAAAATAATAACAAGATTCGTCTTAGGTTTCATTCCCCTTAGGTATTTAGGGGATTTAGTTCATAACTAAATAAGAAAACATCTCAGAATAATAAAGAATACAAAACATAAAGAAAACCCAAAACTCCTGAAGGGGAATTGAGAAAAGATCCTCAGTCTTGATGATGAATCCAGCTTCTGAGATGAATCAATTGGCTTTCTTGGAGTAATTCCTTACCCCCTACTCCGTCCTCCCCCTTTCTTTCTTCTCTAGGGTGTATTTATAGGCTTTGGAATACCTAAAAGCCTTCAAAATTAGCCTTTTCCGAATTGGACTCAACTTGGGCTTGGCAGGGACACGCCCGTGTGCGATTACTTCAGGCCTTGCTCGAGCCTACCAAATTGACACGGTCGTGTGGTCTGCCCGTGTGAGGAGGTCCAGGCCGTGTTGATTTTGTACTTTGGCCCATTTTCTCCGTTTTTGGCCCGTTTCTCTTTCCTTTCGCTCTCCTATGCTCTCCTAAATGTAAAACATGAAATTAAAGCATTAGGAGCATCGAATTCACCAATTCTAATGGAAAATCATCCATAAAATGTGTTAAACATGGGGTAAAAATATGTATAAATTACGGTTTATCATTTACATATACATAGACATGGTCAAACATTGTTTTCATGAACTAGGATGACAACCCAAGCACCTTACCCCCATTACTCAGTTCAATCTTCTTCTTTTTTTTAAAGCTCAGTTAGTGGAATATCTGTAAGTTTTCAATTTGTCACTCGAACTTTTTTACACGAGATGAAATGACAACCCAAGTACCTCATCTCGATTACTAAATTCGGTCACTCTTCGAAACCTTCACTCATAACTTGAGCTTTTATTTTTTTAATTTTATTTATTTACAAGAAAATAATTTTTCCAAACAATCAATTTTTTATGAAAAATCTACTTACATATATCAACTTTAAAACACACATGTCGGTTAATCTAGATACTTAAACACTTTAATTCAAAAATTACTCAATTGTCTAAATTGATTAAGTAATGACATTAAAGGCTCAATTTCAAATAAATTATCGAATAAATCGAACATAATATTGAACATATGCAAAAAAAGAAACATGCAGCAAAAATCAATCAATCATGCATACTTACCATATCGACCCCCCACTTAATCTATGCTTGTCCTCAAGCATGTTTTATATGCAATAAAGTATAGTGACCCAAATAACAGGTAGAGAGAAAGGTTAAGAATACTCCTCATCTGTTTCATTAATGATGTTGTTGGTGTTCGAGGTAACGACTTTGCATGATGTCGAGGATTGTAGAGACTTGGGTTTCCACTATTTTAAGTCGAGCTTCAATTCGGCTTAAACGTGCCTCTACAAATGAAGGAGGCTGCTACTCTTGCTCTCTAGTGGTGAAGTGTGGACGTTGACGAAAGAGGTTATTTTACGAGAAGTTCATGTACCTAAAGGAACAAAATAATACGCAATAAGGGTACCGACAAGCAAACCCATAGAATCCAAACAATATTCATCTACACTATCCATAGTATATGCATATGGTAAGGACGAGAAATTGACTTTAGAGGGAAAAAGTCGAGAGGTTAAGATTGTAATATATACCCTAAGTATTAGTGGACGATTAGATCGCAAAATAGCATGAAATTTTCGTGCAAACCAATATCCTAAATTAACTTTAAATCCAGAATACATACTGTAACAGTCCAATTTAGACCCTAGTCAGAACAGTGGTTTGAGACCACGTAACCGATTTTGAAAAAAATATTTTAATATTATTTTCTATGTCTGTGATATGTGAATTTTTATCCGCGAAGTTTCTGTGATTTAATTTGTCTGTTTCTGTGCTTAATTATGAAAAAGGACTTAATCGCATAAAAGGTGAAATTAGCATGCTACATGTTTAATTTATGTATTTGAAATGGCTTTAGACTAATAGGTCCTTATGTGGTTATTTGACCATGTAATGTATTAAATGACTTTTTTGGACATTAGTAAATGGTTTATTAATGTTTAAATCTAAGGGTATTTTAGTAAAAGGTTTAATTTATGTTGTTTAATAAAAACAAAACATAAATGGCCATGCAAAATTTACCACTTGGACGATTATGAAGGAGAAAAAGAAAGCCATTGAAACATTTTTAGATTCGGAACTTGCATGATTAAATTGTAAGTTCATTCGAGTTCGATTTTTGATAATTTCTACATTTCTGTGATCGTTGCTTCATGTTCTTCAAAACCCATGTCTGAATTTCTGTTTCTGTTGAAGATTATGAAATGTGTCATTGATGATTATATGAGCTTTGTAATGTTTTTATGTGGATTATGAAAGATATATGTGAGATTATCATGCTTTGTTCTTAGATTTTTGATGAAATAGAGATATTTGGGCTAATTTGTGAAAATGAGGTTCTGAAGGACTAAATTGTGAATTAAATATGTTATTTGGGCTTGTATGGAAGCTATGTATATTTGGCCAAGCTATAGTCTTGGTGAATTTTGCATATTTGTGATTTTGTAAAAAATAGACTAAATTGTCAAAGTGTGAAAATGTAAGGGCTAAAATGCAAAGTGCCCTAAATATGTGTTCATGGATTATTTTGAATGAAATGAATGATTTAATGGTTGAATTTTAATTGTATTAGATCAAGAACAAAGAAAATCGGACTTAGATCGAGGAAAGTCCAAAATAGTTGAATAGTCGACTCGTTTCCATCCAAAATTCATACGAGGTAAGTTAAATTACAATTACGTGTAAACTGTAATCTGTATTGGACGGCCTTGATAGCCTGATGAATAAATTTCGAGTAAACTTCGATAATATGCTAGTGTCTGAAAAGCTCTGTATGTTTCTAAAAGAACGTTGACATTGATCTGAGATATCGTGTAAGACCGTGTGTGGGACACAGGCCTCGATTTGAGATTTATGTGTAAGACCATTTCTGGGACATAAGCATCGTATCTGATTTCGTATAAAACCCTGTTTGGGATAGAGGCATCGATACTAAATTACATGTATGACCACGTCCGGGACGTCGATATTGTACCCCTTATTGAGTATTTGTATAATTTCCGAACCATTTGATGATAGAGTATAAGATATGGGAAAGAATATATGAAATGTATAATCTATACAGGTACGTTTATATCGCACTAAATTTCTGAATATGAAAGACTCTGTTTCTGTGAAATAATGAATGCGAAGTATGTACGAAATCATGGAAATGAAACATGACATGTATACAAGCAAATGAGCATGGTTAGGCTCATGAATTACTCTATGAAATGGCTATGAATTCTTACTATTGACTTTTACTTTATATGGTTTAATAGTTAGACTAGTTGTATTTGGCTTACTAAGCTCTTTGTAGCTTACTCGGTGTGATTTCTGTCTGTTTTACAGTTATTGTAGCTACTGAAGGCTCGGGGATAGTCGAGGCATTGTCACCATACTATCAAACTCATTTTGGTACTTTTGAAAGTGTAAATATTTTTAAGTATGCCATGTATAGGCCAGAATGTTTATGTATTTAAGCTTTGATATGTATGTATGTTATGCCATGAGAGTTGGCTAGCAAATGGTAAGTTTAAGCATGAGTTAGAAGGTGTCATAGATGAGCTATGAAATAAGCATTTTGGCATGTTATTGTAATAATATTTTTAATGTGTTTTGGTATGGATTTGAATAGGTTATTGAATGATGATGATTTAGTTATAATGAAGTATGTTTTGAGCATGGAATTAACTAAAAATTTTGGTATAAATGTTGTTTAATATTGCTTGTAGGAATGACCCAAAAAGGAGTGGCAAGTTGGCTTAAACCAAGCCTGAATTGTGCCACACAGTCAGGGAACATGGGCGTGCCTTGTGGCCGTGTATAAAAAGCAGCAACCTCTTAAGATCACATGGTTAAGACACATGGGCTTATCATAAGACCGTGGGCTTAAGTCAGTAGTCTGTTAAGTAGCACACGGCCATGGCACACAGTCATGTCTGTTGGCCATGTGTAAAAGTCAATATATATACTCTGTTTTGGCACGACTAGATCACATGAGTGTGTCTAGTGCCCGTGTAAGGCACACAACCTGGTTGCACGGGCGTGTGACCTCAACAGAATTGAAAAATATTTCTAAGTTCTGAAAATTCTGAATATGCTCTATTTAGACCTGACCTTTTCTAGAAGTATGTCTTAGGTCTTGGAGACTTCTATAAAGGATGAATTGTTGATTTGCTTATGCATAATTATTATGTGATATCTGTGATTCTGTATTGATCTGTAATGTTCTGTCTGTCACGTAATGCCCCTTACCTATTTCGGCGACGGTTACAGGATAGGGGTGTTACATTTTATTGGTATCAGAGCTATGGTTTAGTCATAGCATATGTGAGTCTAGCTATACATGTCATATTTATGAACTGTGATAGTATGATGAATCCTGACATTGAAATGTGCTTTTATATAGCAAATGGATTCCGATAGAGCTATAGCTGACAATGTTGAAAGCAATGCGTCTACTCCAGCGCAAGGGACAGTGCTAATTCTCGACCAACTACGAGTAGCCGTGATAGTGAGGCTAAACAAGCCTTCTATCAGATGATGAATGATTGGTTCACTCAGTATATTAGAACCAATCCGGTTGTACAACAACCTCCACCCCCGGTTAATCCTCCTCAAACTCCTGATATGCCACGAGTGAATCCAGTACAGTTGAGTAAACCACCAGTTGATAAGATTAGGAAGTATGGTGCTGAAGAGTTCCGAGCTACAATGAATGACGATGCTGAAAGAGCCGAATTCTGGTTAGAGAATACAATACAAGTGTTTGATGAAATGTCTCTGAATCCTGAGGAATGTGTAAAATGTATCGTTTCACTTCTGAGAGATACGGCGTATCATTGGTGGAAAACTTTAATTACTGTGGTTCCGAGTGAACGGGTTACTTGAGATTTCTTCCAAGCTAAATTTTGGAAAAAATACATTAGTCAGAGATTCATCGATCAGAAATGTGAGTTTCTTGAGCTGAAAAAAGATCGTATGTCTGTTACTGAATATGAACGTGAATTTGTGAGATTGAGTCAGTATGCTCGAGAATGTGTATCAAATGAAGCAATAATGTGAAAAAGGTTTAAAGATGGACTAAACGAAGATATCCGTCTATTAGTTGGGATTTTGGAGATTAAAGAAATGGTAGTACTCGTTGAGCGAGCTTGTAAAGCTGAAGAATTAAATAAAGAGAAAAGAAAAGTTGATTCTGAAGCTAGAGATGTTAGAATGAGATCTTCGAGTAGATCATTTCAGTCTGTGCCAAAGAAATTCTGAGATGATCATAGCCGTTCAAAGGCTGATGTAGGACACTCGATTCGAGATCGAGCTAGATCGCATTAGAATTTCAAAGCTCCTGCTACTTCTGTTGCTAGTGTTGGGAATGTCCGATCTGAGAAACCTGAGCGTAAACACTATGGTAAAAGACATTTGAGAAATTATAGATTGAATGACCGAGCCTATTTCCGATGTGGATCTCTGGACCATTTTGTAAGAGATTGTTCTGAACTTACTGAGCAAGAGAATGTACAGAATTTGAGACCGAGCAACACCTCAGCTAAAGGTAAACCTTCCAGAAATACAGGAAATGCAAGTGGTGGTCAAAGAGCTATTAGAGATACTGTTGTTAGATCTGAGGCCAGAGCACCTGCCAGAGCCTATGTTATCTGAGCTCGTGAGGAAGCCGCATCTCCAGACATGATTACTGGTACTTTTACTCTTTATGATACTTCTGTGATTGCATTGATAGACTCAGGATCAACGCATTCTTATATCTGTATGAATTTAGTGCACAGTAAGACTTTGCCTGTAGAGTCTACTGAATTCGTAATTAGAGTATCGAACCCCTTAGGCAAAAGTGTCTTGGTTGATAAAGTCTACAAGAATTGCCCGTTATTGATTCGAGATATCTGTTTTCCTGCTGATCTGATGCTTTTGCCTTTTGACGAATTTGATATAATTCTGGGAATGGACTGGTTAACTTTGCACGATGCTATTGTGAATTGCAAATGAAAAGTCATTGATTTAAGATGTAAGAATGATGAGATAATTCGAATTGAGTCTAGTGATCTAAATGGACTACCAACTGTGATATCTGTAATGAAAGCACAGAAATATGTGAAGAAAGGATGTGAAGCCTATTTAGCTTATGTGTTCAACTCGAAAGTGAATGATAAGAAAGTTGAATCAGTGCCTGTTTTCTATGAATTCTCTGATGTGTTTTCTGAAGAACTACTGGGTTTGCCTCCGATTCAAAAAGTCGAGTTTGGCATTAAATTAGTACCTAGTACTATTGCGATTTCGATAGCTCCATATAGAATGGCTCCGACCAAGTTAAAGGAATTAAAATCTCAGTTACAAGAATTGACCGATAGAGGATTTGCTAGACTGAGCTTTTCACCATGGGGTGCTCCTGTTCTGATTGTGAAAAAGAAAGATGGCACAATGAGAATGTGTATTGATTACCGTCAGCTTAACAAAGTGACTATAAAGAACAAATATCCTTTACCCAGAATTGATGACTTATTCGATCAGTTGAAAGGTACTACTATGTTTTCAAAGATAGATCTGAGATCGGGTTACTAATAGTTGCGAGTAAAGGACTCTGATATTCTGAAAACTGCTTTTAGAACGAGGTACGGGCATTATGAATTTTTAGTTATGCCTTTTGGATTAACGAATGCACCTGTTGTCTTTATGGATTTAATGAATAGAATTTTCAGATCGTATTTAGATCAACTTGTTGTGGTATTCATTGATGACATATTGATTTATTCACGTGATGAATCTGAGCATGTCGAACATCTGAGAATAGTGCTACAGACTCTGCGAGATAAACAGTTGTATGCAAAGTTCGATAAATGTGAATTCTGGTTGCGAGAGGTTGGTTTCCTGGGTCATATTTTATCAGCCTCCGGTATCCGAGTTGATCCGAGCAAAATTTTAGCTATTTTGGATTGGAAATCTCTGAGGAATGTTTTAGCAGTCCGCAGTTTTCTAGGACTTGCTGGTTACAATAGAAGATTCGTAAAAGGTTTCTTGATGATTGCGACTCCATTGACAAAATTACACCAGAAAGATGTGAAGTTCGAGTGGTCTGAAAGCTTTATTGACTAAAAATTTGGTTTTGGTACAACTTGAATCGGGTAAAGAATCTGTGATTTATAGTAATGTTTCATTGATTGGTTTGGGATGTGTTCTAATGGAAGAAGGAAAATTTGTTGCTTATGCTTCGAGACAACTAAAGCCAATTGAAAAGAACTATCTGACTCACGACCTCGAGTTTGCTGCTATTGTGTTTGCCTTGAAGATCTGGCGTCACTATCTGTTTGGTGAGAAATATCACGTGTTTTCTGATCATAAAAGTCTGAAGTATTTAATGACGCAAAAAGATTTGAATCTGTGACAGATAAGATGGTTAGAACTACTAAAAGATTACGAACTTCTGGTTGATTATCACCCGGGAAAACCAAATGTCGTTGCTGATGCTTTGAGTCAAAAATTGTTATTTTCTTTGCGTGCAATGATTGCTCATTTAGTTCTGTCTAATGATGGTTCAATTTTAGCTTAATTAAAAGCGAGACATTTGTTCTTACAACTGATTATCGAAGCTCAGAAGGTTGACAATGAATTAATAGCAAAACGAGCTCTATGTGATTCTAAATTTCGAGCGGATGTTGATGATTGTTTGAGATTCAGAAATAGACTTTGTGTTCCGAGAAATCCGAAATTAATTTCGACGATTTTGAGTGAAGCTCACAGTAGTTGTTTATCTGTACATCCGGGTAGTACGAAGCCTTATACGGTAGAAAGTGTAGAACTCTGTTATACTAGTCTAAGCTCAGTGAGAATAAGATTTACAGTATTGATCTAATAAAAGAAACAGAACAGAAAGTGAAAGTCATCTGACATAGTCTGAAAGTTGCCTCTAATCGTCAGAAATCTTATGCGGATTTAAAATGAAAAGATATCGAATTTAAAATCGGTGATAAAGTGTTTCTGAAAGTATCTCCGTGGAAGACACTGTTCCGATTTGGTAAAAAGGGCAACTTAAGTCTGAAGTTCATCGAACCGTATGAAATCATCGAGTGAGTTGGTCCAGTTACTTCTAGATTGAGGCTCCCATCTGAGTTAGAAAAGATACATAATGTGTTTCATGTATCGATGCTTCGACGATACAGATCTGATCCTTCGCATATAATTTCCCCGTCTGATATTGACATCCAATCTGATATGACTTATGAAGAAAAGCTGATCCGTATTTTAGCTCATGAGGTTAAAGAATTATGAAATAAAAAAATTCTGTTAGTTAAAGTGATGTGGCATCGACAGGGTGTTGAAAAGGCCACGTGGGAGTCTGAAGATGCTATGAGACAACAATATTCGAATCTGTTTAATGGAAAGATTTTCGAGGACGAAAATCCCTAAGGGGAGGAAAGTTGTAATAGTCTGATTTAGACCCTAGTCAGAACAGTGATTTCGAGACCACGTAACCGATTTTGAAAAAATATTTTAATATTATTTTCTGTGTCTGTGATATGTGAATTTTTATCTGCGAAGTTTCTGTGGTTTAATTTGTCTGTTTCTGTGCTTAATTATGAAAAAATATTTAATCGCATAAAAGGTGAAATTAGCATGCTACATGTTTAATGTATGTATTTGAAATAGCTTTGGACTAATAGGTCATTATGTGGTTATTTGATCATGTAATGTATTAAATGACTTTGTTGGAAATTAGTAAATGGTTTATTAATGTTTAAATCTAAGGGTATTTAGTAAAAGGTTTAATATATGTTGTTTAATAAAAACAAAACATAAATGGGCATGCAAAATTTACCTCTTGGCCGATTATAAAGGAGAAAAAGAAAGCCCTTAAAGCATTTTTAGATTTGGCACTTGCATGCTTAAATTGTAAGTTCATTCGAGTTCGATTTTTGATAATTTCTACGTTTCTGTGATCCTTGCTTCGTGTTCTTCAAAACCCATGTCTCAATTTCTGTTTCTGTTGAAGATTATGAAATGTGCCATTGATGATTATATGAGCTTTGTAATATTTTTATATGGATTATTAAAGATATATGTGAGATTATCATGCTTTGTTCTTAGATTTTTGATGAAATAGAGTTATTTGGGCTAATTTGTGAAAATGAGGTTTTGAAGTACTAAATTGTGAATTAAATATGTTATTTGGGCTTGTATGGAAGCTATGTATATTTGGCCAAGCTATAGTCTTGGTGAATTTTGCATATTTGTGATTTTGTGAAAAATGGACTAAATTGTCAAAGTGTGAAAATGTAAGGGCTAAAATGTAAAGTGCCCTAAATATGTGTTCATGGATTATTTTGAATGAAATATATGATTGAATGGTTGAATTTGAATTGTATTAGATCAAGAACAAAGAAAATCGGACTTACATCAAGGGAAGTCCAAAATAGTTGAATAGTCAACTCGTTTCCGTCCGAAATTTGTACGAGGTAAGTCAAATTACAATTACGTGTTAAATTGACTAAATTATGCACACACAAACTATAATTTGTATTGGACGGCCTTGAGAGCCTGATGAATAAACTTCGAGTAAACTCTGATAATATGCTAGTATTTGAAAAGCTCTGTATGTTTCTAAAAGAACGTTGACATTGATCTGAGATATCGTGTAAGACCGTGTGTGGGACACAGGCCTCGATTTGAGATTTACGTGTAAGACCATGTTTGGGACATAGGCATCGTATCTGATTTCATATAAAACCTTGTCTAGGACAGAGGCATCAATACTAAATTACATGTTAGACCACGTCCGGGACGTCGGCATTGTACCCGTTATTGAGTATCTGTATCTTTTCTGAACCGTCTGATGATAAAGTATAAGATATGGGAAAGAATATATGAAATGTATAATCTATACAGGTACATTTATATCGCACTAAATTTCTGAATATTAAAGACTCTGTTTCTGTGAAATAATGAATGCGAAGTATGTATGAAATCATGGAAATGAAACATGACATGTATACAAGCAAATAAGCATGGTTAAGCTTATGAATTACTCTGTGAAATGGCTATGAATTCTTGCTATTGACTTTTACTTTATATGCTTTAATAGTTAGGCTAGTTTTATTTGGCTTACTAAGCTCTTTGTAGCTTACTCGGTGTGATTTCTGTCTGTTTTACAGTTATCGTAGCTACTGAAGGCTCAGGGATAGTCGAGGAATTGTCACCATACTATCGAACTCATTTTGGTACTTTTGAAAGTGTAAATATTTTTAAGTATGGCATGTATAGGCCAGAATGTCTATGTATTTAAGCTTTGATATGTATATATGTTATGCCACGAGAGTTGGCTAGCAAATGGTAAGTTTAAGCATGAGTTAGAAGGTGCCATAGATGAGTTATGAAATGAGCAGTTTGACATGTTATTGTAATAAGATTTTTAATGTGTTTTGGTATGGATTTGAATAGGTTATTGAATGATGAAGATTTAGTTATAATGAAGCATGTTTTGAGTATGGAATTAACTAAAAATTTTGGTATAAATGTTGTTTAATATTGCTTGTAGGAATGACCTAAAAAGGGGTGGCAAGTTGGCTTAAACCCAGCCTGCATTGTGCCACACGGTTAGGGAACACGGACATCCTTGTGGCCATGTATGCAAAGCAGTAACCTCTTAAGATCACGTGGTTAAAACATATGGGCTTGTCATAAGACCGTGGGCTTAAGTTAGTAGTTAGCTAAGTATCACACGGCCATGGCACATGGCCGTATCTGTTGGCCGTGTGTAAAAGTCAGTATATATATTCTGTTTTGACACGGCTGGATCACATGTGTGTGTCTGGTGCCCGTGTAACGCAGACAGCCTGGTCACACGAGCGTGTGACCTCAATAGTATTCAAAAAATTTTCAAAGTTCTGAAAATTTTTAATGTGCTCGGTTTAGTCCCAACCTTTTCTAAAAGTATGTCTTAGGTCTTGGAGACCTCCATAAGCGATGAATTGTTGATTTGCTTATGCATGATTATTATGTGATATCTGTCATTCTGTATTAATCTGTAATGTTCTGTCTGTCAGGTAATGCCCTTTACCTATTCCGGTGACGATTACGGGATAGGGGTGTTACACATACACCATAAAAAAATACAATTTAGTTTTAGTTAGAATAGATGACAAATCATTTCAACCTAAAAAACTAAAAGCTAAAAATCAATAAATATATCTCAAAGCGGGTTCATGCACTAATAATTCCTTAGAGGTCTTTGGATTATAAAGTTGATTACTAGAATTAGTTAAAGCGCGATAAACATCTTGAGCATCAAAGTTACTAGGAATATCTAACAAAGCTGTATGGCAGGAATTGATTTGAATGTTGTGAGGGTCATCACATAATCACAAATATTTAACATATCAAGAGAGTAAAGATCAATTTGCTTACGAAACGTGAGTAGGCGTTGTCAAATTTTGTCGTATCTTACACAATGCTTCGGGGTCAAAAAGTTCTAAAATCCTCGTAATCGTTCTTCAGTGGGAACAATGTAGGAACGACCTCGCCTATTATGTTGACCATATCGTAATGGTTGAACATTTTCATCAGGTGAGTCAGGTGGTGGACTCGAATTTCTAGTAGCGTAAGTACTACTGTGCAGAGGCGTCGTTGGCTCATGTATTGGTGGTCAATGGGCTCGAGTGGTGGACGACCATTCTCGATGATGAGAAACATGCTAGTTTCTAGTCGAAGGAACTTTGACATGGTCATTAGAAGTCTAGACCTCATCAGAATAACATGCATAATACGTTATTAAAGGTAAAACAGGTTGTGAGTTAGGAATCAACCTTTGGGGAGTAGCAGGGCTACTGTTTGAATGTTCTGCGAGTTCTCATTGGCGCAGTCATTTTTCTTGTAGGAGGTAGAAAAGGTTCTGAGTCGTCGTCTAAATTAACGACTGGAGGTGCTAAAAATTAGTTTCATCTACGATTGAGTGAAGTCAGAATATTTTTCGGTCATTGGGTTCTGAGTTCAAACCATGGTTTTCGTATGTGCTTTAAGAACAAATGACTTTGGCTGCTCACAGTGGCAGTGTACGACGATGGCAGACAGTGTCAGACGGCGTAGGTTAGGTCAATTTTTGAAAGGTGGTGGTAACGGTTTCAGATATGACGTCAGTTAAGGTGGCTGAAGAGGGTGGATTAACATTTGGGGGTTTGGTGGTTATGCTAGAATAGAATAAATAAAACTAGATGAGATGATGTTTGGGGAAGGACGGTGCGACGGCGCGTGGGTGAGGGTATAGATCAGAAAGAACGTGGCATTGATGTGGTGGAGAAGAGCTGTCGAATAGTGGTTGATGGCGTCGAACGGTGACGGTGTGCAGTCTTAGGTGTGTTTTAAAGGACGGTGGTGGGTGAGGAGTTAGATCGGCAATGGGAGAAATGTTGAGACTGCGACGACTTGGTGGCATCCAAGTTCAACGATGACGAATGGAGGAAGGGGAAGAGTGAAGGTGCTTTGGGAATTGGCATTCAATGATGATAGAAATAGTAAGACCACGGTGACTCACGAGATTCGTGCCCGACAGTGATGATGGTCGGTGATGATGGGGACGATACACAACGATGGCGGTGTAGAGAGGCAGCGGTGGTGTGGTGTTTAAAGAGTTAGGGTTTTTTTTATTTTGAAGGGAAAAAAAAGATGAAAAAGAAGAAGAGAGGGGATTTGGGTGTTTTTCCTTTTCCTTTTTCATTTTGGCTGGTTGGGCTTTCTTTCCCCCTTTTTTTTTCTTTTTTTTCTCTTTATGTCAATGCTGGTCGTTCAGCCCGGTAACCTTCCCCTTTTTTTTTCTTTTCTTTTGGCCATGTTTTGGTCGTTTGGCCCAATTCTCGTCTCTTTTCTCTTTTTTTTGTTGGGTTTGTGGGGTGTTGGGTATTGGGTTTATTGTGTGGGTTTTTTTTTCATTTGGGTTTGTATTTGGATATGGGGTAGTTAGGTTAAATGGATTTGGGTTTTGGGATTATTATTTGGGTTAAGGGTGTTTAGTTTTGTTTGTAGGTAAATAATTGTCAGTATTTAGCACTTCATGCCTACACCACCATCAGAACACGATTTTCAGAAAACTCACAACCTTCATTGCGTTCCTAAAAATATCACATTACCTGGATTAAATAAAACATTTGTTTTTTTATTTTCAACCTAAATCCTACTAAAGCTTAAAATTAAATAAATGAAAAAAAATTTGGGTTACCTCTTAAAAAGAGCTTTTGTTTAACGTCATTAGGTTGACGACCTAGAAATCTATTCAACCAACTCTTCAAGGACTAATTCATAAACCATGTGGACTTGAAAATTTTCATAGAAAGGCTTTAATCGTTGTCCATTGACCTTGAAAATTTTTTTGGATTCTTCGCTTTTAACCTCGACTACACCATGTAGAAATACGTGAGTAATAACAAAAGGCCCTAACCACTTATTTTGAAGCTTACCTGCAAAAATTCTTAGTATAGGGTCATAAAGTAATACTTTTTGTCTTACCACAAATTGTTTATGGGTTATCTTTTGATCATGGTATGCCTTGATCTTATCCTTATAAACTTGGGCACTATCATACGCTTCGCTTCGAATTTCTTCAAGTTCCTGAATATGTAACTTATGATACTTACCTCCAGCTTCCAGCTCCATGTTGTATTGCTTAACCACCCAAAATGCTTTGTGTTCTAACTTTACAAGAAGATGACATGTAACACCTCTTACCCCTATCCTACACCGGGACAAGGTATGAGGCATTACTGGGCTTAAACACATGCATAGAAACATTTTCGGGTCATAAAATTTCGCGCAAATTTAAAACTTTCAAACTTCCTCTTAACATCTCTAATATGGACCTACAACACCTAAAACACACTTTGGAAACAGTTCGGGAATAAACCGAACACTTTAGAAAGCTTTGAAAATTTTCAATGCAAATAGGGGCACACGATTGTGAGGAAGGGTGACACGCCCGTGTGTCTTCTTAACATGGCCATGTTGAAGGCTCGTGTAGCTCACGGAACCTGAACCTATCAGGACACACACATGTCCCTATCCCGTGTGGATTTATTTCTCAATTCAAACCTACAAGGATTTTCACACAGCCTGGCACACATCCGGGTCCTTCACACCGCCATGACAAGCCCGTGTCTCAGCCCGTGTATTAAAACCTTCACATTCTTTTTCTGATGTCATTAACCATTTAGGGGCACACAGCCAAGGCACACGCCATTGTGCTAGGCATGTGGTGAGTTTCATTTGGCATTTAAGGTGCAGACTTCACACGGCCTGGCCACATGCCCATGTACTATGGCCGTGTCCTCCACACAGTTGAGACACACAACCATGTCTCCACCCATGTGGTTTCTACTCGGCATTTTGTTTTGCCAAATTTAGGTGCAGAGGACATACGGCCTGACTACACGCCCATGGGGTAGACCGTGTGTCACACACGGCTTAGACACACGCCCATGTGTCTACCCATGTGGACAAAAACAAGGCTATCTACCAAGCCTTTTTTCTACCCTTACTTGCACCAACCTACACAACATCAAACATCTTCAATCTAAGCATAAAAACATAACAAAAATAGCCACAACCAAACAATCACACATCAATTCTAGGCTATTTTCTATCACATACAACATCTTCTACTTTTCAATACAAGCCATGCAATAACCACATCCATGGAAATCCTCATCAAATGCATTTAGCAATAATAAATATTAGCCATCATCCATGGCCTTATACAAAATGAATCAACCTTCATGACAAGCCAACATGTTTGGTTAAAACAATATGACACTTAGCAAAAAGACCAAGTCCCTATACATGCTATACTCAAAATGATAAATCTATCTATACCAAATATTATGATTGATAGTGTGATCGAGCCTCCGACGTCCTTTGATCCTCAAGTTAGCTTGGCGATGCTATAAGAAAATGGAAAGGAAAGGGAGTAAGCATAAAGCTTAGTAAGTTGCATGTAAATAAGTAACAACATCAACCATGCATCTTTAAACACATAGCATATTATAAACCAGCACAACATTCTTGAATTAACAATGGTAGATTTACTACATATTTACACATCACAAGTATAAGCCAAAGATTTCAAGATCGTCCCCACAATCATTCTCCTAGATAGAACTTGCTCAATTTCATCCTTACCATTAAGGCATCATAACTAAGCTCATATCTCATGAGTTTTGAGTAACAACCTGTACCACTCACAACATGATTATATACTTTCATATCTTTATCATAAGCTTAAAATAACCCACGGAACCATTTGGAATACTCAAGGATACCCGATAAGCCTCACACAAGAGGGTAAATTGTTGATGCATGTCCTAGACATGGTCTTACACTGGCTCACATGTCGAGGCTGATGCCATGTCCTAGACATGGTCTTACACTAGCCCTCGTCTCAATGTTGATGTCATGTCCCAGACATGGTCTTACACTGACTTTCATAATCTAGCCGATGCCATGTCTCAGACATGGTCTTACACTAGCACACATATCAACGCCAATGCCATGTCCCAGACATGGCCTTACACTAGCACACATATCACCCATTTTTCATGGCATGGATATCCAATCTATTCCTAAAGTTCACCCGGGAGTTTTTACTACATCAAGTCTCTTTGGACATATTAGTAACATTAATTAAACAACTCATTCAACATCGATTATTAATTGCATAATATAAAGTACGTTATTTACACACGAACTTACCTCGGTATGCAAAATATGCGCGACTAGTTTGATTTAGTCCACTAGCTTGGTTTTCCCCCAATCTAAGTCTAGATTTCATATTTCTTTATCTATAATGACAAAATTTATTTATTCAATCATCACATTAATCAAGACATTCCAAAATTCCTACTTTGGCAAAATGATCGTTTCGCCCTTAGACTTTCACAAAGTTACGATTTTTGCCCCTAGGCTTTTAAAATGATTTTAATCAAATTTCCTCATTTAACAAGCATAGCCGAACCTTTATTACTCTTATAGCAACTCAAAATTTTCAATTATTTCACACATTTATAACCTATTTTATAAACTTCACAAAATGGTCATTTTAGGTGTTTTTATGAAAACCCCTTTCACTAAAGTTGTTTATTTAACAACCATGATTCATTTTCTTCCATAAATACTCAGCAAACATCACAAATCCTCTCATTGTAAATCTCTAGACTATCAACCATTTTGCAAAATAGTCCCATCATTAGCTAATTAAGCTATAAGGGTTCGAAAACACAAAAATCAACAAAAATGACCATCAAAATCACTTACTTGTAAGGGATAGAAGTTGCTGAAATTTTGAGCTCTCAAAACCCCCCACTTTGCTGAAATTTTTGGTGGAGGAGAAAGGAAAATGAAAAAGATGATAGCTAGCCTTTTAGGTTAATATTTTATTATCAATTAAGTCACCTAACATTTGACCATTCTATGAATTAAGGCTCCATGTCCAGCCACTAATAAATTTGTGGTCTATTTACTCACTAAGGACCTCTAATTTAATGTTTCATAGCCATTTAACACTTTCAGCTAGTAAAACAAATCCTTCGCACTTTATGCGATTTAGTCCTTTTTCGAAATTAAGCAAGCAATCGCTAAAATTAGTTCATCAAAATTTTCATGCACTCACATAATCATGCTTTAACACATAAATAATATTAAAAATAATTTCTCCAGCCTTAGATTAGTGGTTCCAAAACTACTGTTTCAACTAGCTCTAAAATCAGGCTGTTATATGACATGGTTTACCAAAAATTAGTCGATAATGAGACATACCTATGGGTCCTTTATAAGCTGTACGATATGCCCACAATGTATTATTTAGTTGCAAACTTCAATCTTTCCTATCTTGCTTAATGGTCTTCTCCAAAATCGACTTGATTTCTCGATTTGACAATTCCGCTTGACCGTTTGATTGAGGGTGATAGGCTATAGTGACTCGTTGCACTACCCCGTATTTTTTCAAAAGTGTGTCGATTACCTTATTACAAAAATGAGTTCCCGGTCACTGATTAATTCTCGTGGTGTGCCAAAGCTAGAAAAAATATAACTCTTTAGAAAATCTACTACCGTTTTGGCATTAGCACGACGAGTGGCTTTAGCTTCCACCTACTTTGACACATAGTCAACTACAAGTAAAATATAAACATTACCGTATGATAAGACAAAAGGTCCAATAAAATTGATACCCCATATATCAAATATTTCACAGACATGTATAGGAGTTAGAGGCATTTCATTTTTTCAGCTCCAGTTTCCTACCCTTTGACACTTTTCGCATGTTTTACAGAACAAATATGCATTAGGAAAAACATGTGACCAATATAGTCCACATTCAAGTACTTTAGGTGTAGTTTATTTAGGGCCAAAATGTCCACAACATACGGAAGAATGACAAAAAGATAGAATCGATTTTACCTCAGTTTTTACAACGTAACGTTGAATTACCTAATCGGAACAATATTTCCAAAGGTAGGGTTGTCCCAAACATAGTATCGTGATTCACATTTGATCTTATCATTTTTAGATCGTGATATATTAGAAGAGACTATACCGATAGCAAGGTAATTTTCCATGTCTGCACACCAACGAAAAATTATCTGAGTAGCAAGCATACTTTCATTCAAAAAATCATCTTTAAGCAGTGTGACATCATTCGATGGAGGTATTCGGCTCAGATGGTCAGCTACCAAAATTTTTGTGTCCTTTCTTATCCTTTATTTCAAGATCAAATTCTTGCAAAAGTAATATCCATCTAATAAGCCTCGTTTTTGCTTCCTTTTTCCCGATCAAATATTAAGAGCTGCATGATAAAAAAAAACAACAATTTTAGTCCCTAATAAATATGAACTAAATTTTTTCAAAGCAAAGACTATAGCTAGACACTCTTTTTCAGTGGTCGAGTAATTTCTTTGGGCAACATCCAAGGTGTTAGACGCATAGGAGATAATAGGTGGTTGTTTCTTGATTATTTGCCCAAGGACTGCTCCTACGCTATGGTCACTTGCATCACACATTATTTCGAAAAGATAGTTTCAATTTGGTGGTTGAACGATGGGTACCGGAATAAGCTTATGTTTGAGCGTGTCAAATGACCTGCATCATAGGTCAAACTCAAACTCCTTGTCCTTTTGTATGAGATAAAAAATTGGTTACGTAATTTTTAAAAAATCTTTAATGAATCATCTATAGAAACCTGTATGACCAAGGAAAGAACGAATCTCCCTCACAGTTGTGAGGTATGGAAGTGAGTTAATAATGTCAATTTTTACTTTATCAACAGAAATTCCCTCAGCACAAATGATATAACCTAGAACTAATCATTTATCTACCATAAAATGGCATTTCTCATAATTTAGAATAAGGTTAAATTCTAGGCACCTTTCCAAAATTTTTGCAAGATTTGATAAACACACCTCAAAAGACTCACCATACACAGTAAAGTCGTCCATGAATACCTCAATTATTTTCTCAACATAGTCAGAAAATATACTTAGCATACACCTTTGAAACATGGCTGGTGTGTTGCAAAGTCTGAATGGTATCCGTCTATAAACAAATGTACTGAATGGACATGTATACATCATCTTCTCTTGATCCTCAGTGCCACTAGAATCGAGAAAAAACCTGAGTAACCATTAAGACAACAATAATAAAAATTCCCAACTAAATGTTCTAACATCTGGTCAATAAATGGAAGTGGAAAATGATCTTTCCAAGTTAAAGAATTCAACTTCCTGTAATCGATGTAGACTCTCCACCCGTTTTGGACCCGGGTGGGAACCATTTCACTTGCTGAATTCTCTATTACAATCACGTCGATTTTTTTCGGTACTACATGGACTGGGCTGGCCCAATTACTGTTAAAAATGGGATAGATCATCTCAGCATCAAGTAAATTTTGAACTTCTTTCCTTATCACTTCCATTATGGGCGGATTGAAACTTCTTTGAGCCTCTCTTTTGGGAATTGCATTCTCTACATCTTGAATTTTATGCATGCAAGTCGAGGGACTTAAACCCTTAATGTCGGCTACCATCCATTCAATCACCTCTTTATAATCTTTAAGAACTCATACCAAATTTTCCTCTTCTACCTTTGAGAGTTTACTCGAGATTATTACTGGTAAGATATTTCTTTTACCGAGAAAAACGTACTTAAAATGGTTCGAAAGTGGTTTGAGTTCCAACTCTGGGGCCTGCAAAATAGATGGTAAAAGCTTAGTTTGTGAAGGGGACAATTCAAAGGTTTTACCTAAATATTTTCATAATTGTGATGCCTTCATGTGAGCCACTGTTTCGCGAACATACTCTTTAATCGTTATCCATTCCTCTAGTTCTTCTATGGCATCAAAGTCTAAATATCTACAAAGAATAGTTTGTAATTCATATTCTTCATGATATTCTAAATGTAATTCAGTTAAAGCTCAATTATATCAATATTAGAAACATTAGAAATCATGTTAGGGTGGTTCATGGCCTCATAAATGTTAAATTTCACCACTACCTCATCAAACTCCATTGTGAGTATCCCAATTCGTACAACAATCTTTGTTTGTGCAATACTTAAGAATGGTCTCCCTAGAAGTATGTCAGAAGAATTGGTCGAGTTGTCATCCTCCATGTTGATAATGTAGAAGTCTGCAGGAAATATTAGCTTGTTTACCTTAATATGAACGTCCTCCAGCACTCCCTCCGGATGCACTAAAGATCTATCTGTAAGTTGAATAATTACACATGTTTCCTTCAAAGGACCCGTGTTAAGTAGTTTATAAATTGACAAAGGCATAACATTAATTTATGCGCCTAAGTCACACATGGATTTTTTAATACCGACACTACCTATTTTGAAAGATATGGAAAACATTCCTTGGTCCTTACATTTAGGTGGTATTTTCCTTCGTAAAATGGTGAAGACATTTTCTCTGACACTTACCTTTTCATTGCTTAGGAGTTTCTTCTTACTTCTGCATGATTTTTTTAATAATCTTACATATCGTGAAATCTTCTTAATCGCATCAAGAAGGGGTATGTTGATTTCTACCTTTCGAAAAGTGACGAGGAACTCTTTCTCTTCTCGCTCCTTGTATTGGACAAAATTTCCAGGAAATGGAGGTGGTACTGCAAATGATTTTTATGGTGTTGACTCCACTAAAGCCTCTGTGTCAAGTTTCTCCTAATCTTGACCAGTTTCATGCCAAGTACAAGCTCCAAAACCTTCCCACTTCTCAATATCGTAGCACTTGCGTTGTGTCGAGGATTAGCCTCAGTTTGAGATGACAACTTACCTTGGGACTCCAAACAGTTAACCATGAGCACAAGCTTGCTTACTTGCTTATCTAACTCCTACAAATGCATGTCAGTTTTTTGCTGAAACTTTTCAGTACTATTGGCTAGCCTTTCCACTATGGCTTCCAATAATGACTTTGAGGGTGGTAATTGTTGATTCGGAAGTGGCCTTTGTTGGTAGGGTTGATTGAACTGAGGATTCGACCCATAACTTAGATTTAGGTGATCTTTCCACCCCACATTATATGAGTTTAAGTAGGGCTCATATTGCTTTTGAGGTGGTCCTAGAAAGTTCCCGAAAAAAATTTCTTATTTTGTCAAATCTTCATGTAAATTTGGACATCAATCTGTCAGGTGGTCTGGCTTAGCACAAATTCTGCACAACCGTGTTGGGCACCTTTTATTTGTAAACAAATTTTGTACAATGTTAGTCAACTTATCACTTTTCTCTTCTAAAGATAGAGAACTTAACCCATGAACTCATCTCGTGGGTTCTGTAACCAATTAGAATTGCTGAAAGTTAACAACCATTGTTGATATCAAATCTCGTACTCTCTAAGAAGTCATGTTAACAAGTGCCCATCCACTTGTAGTATCTATCATTTTCATTTCCGTCAGGAGCAACCCCTCATAGAAATACTATAAGAGTGACTATTTAATTAGTCTATGTTGTGGGCAACTTGCATACAACTTTTTATATCGCTCTCAGTAATTGTAGAGCGATTCAATCTTTTTCTGACAGATTCCTACAATGTCCCTCCTTAGTTCAACCGCTCGAACTGCAGGGAAGAACCTATCAACAAACAAACGAGACATGTCAGACCATGTGTTAACAGATCCCGAGGGTAAATAAAATAGCCACTCTCTAGCAGAGTTGGCTAATGAGAAAGGAAAAGCATAAAAGTTTAAATTGGTCTTCGATTTATCCCTGACGCTTCATGCTTGTACACATCATATGGAATTCTTTGAGATGGGTATGTGGATTTTCGTTCTGTAGTCCACGGAAGGTGGGTAGTAAATGAATGAAACCTGACTTCAACTCAAATAGCATTCCTCCCATAGGATAGGTTATATATAAAGGTTGTTGTTCATCCCCGCTGTGAGTTGGCCTATAGTTTGTTCAACCATCTCGTATGGTTCATTGAACAAGAAAATTTCCTCAACATAAGAGATAGTTTCGAATACGAGATTTGGTCATTTCTCGCGTTGAATGACTTCTCTTAGTTGTAACATCCCTTACCTGTATTCGAAGCTAGGACAGGGTTCGAGGCATTACCGAACCTAAACATTCACAAACATGCAAAACCGGGCCATTAAATTTCATCCAATTTAAAAATTTTCAAACAAATGTAAATCGTCCCTTATACAGGCCTTTGAGGCCTAAAACATACATCGGGGTGGTTCGGGACTAAACCGAGGACTTTAGAAAGCTCTGGGAAAACTTAGAGAAATTCTCATGAAACAGGGTCACACACCCGTGTGGACACAGGGACACGCTTGTGTGTCTTCAAGACGCCCGTGTCCTCAGGCCGTGTAACTCTCTGTTTATGACGTCAACAAAACAAATTGATCTGCACGGCTAAGCCACATGCCCGTGTGCTAGGCAGTGTCCTCCACACGGCTGAGACACATGGCCATGTCTTTGCCCGTGTAGCCAACACTTAGGCTATTTTCCAAGCCTTATGTTGTCCTTAATTCTCTTCCATACTTATACACATTATAGACACACATTATAACATCAATTTAATGGTTAATCATCCTTTAGTAAAATTCCATTAAAGCATTTACATGTTGTCATACATGTGTTTATTACCTATACTCATGTTACACCAAGTTAGACATTCCAATTCACATTCTACAATTGTCCATATTCAATCATTATCATCTTACTACCATGCCACACATTCAGTCCATGGCCACGACCACCTCAAATGGTCTTAGATCATTCATCATGTACATGTGTTGTACTAATCATTCATAACAACCAATTATAAACACTTCACAAACATTAACACATAGCAAGAATAATTAAGCTTACAAGCCATAGCCATTTAAGCCACATCTCATGGCCATATACTATAAATCAATATAAGTCGATACATTTGTCTAATCATAATAACATCTAACATAAAAACTAGTCATTATAAATGCCACTCACTTGAAAGTATTTAATACACATATGACAATACTCCGGAGTTGTTGGCTTGATGGTGTGATGCTGCCTCCGACGGTCTCCAACCTCAAGCTGACCTGAGAACACTAAGGAAATGGAAATGAGGGAGTAAGTTTAAAGCTTAGTAAGTCCATATGAAAATAATAAGCAAATTATCAACATGATTCCATGAAAATGTAATCATAATTACACTTTTGCTGATTTTCTGGTCATACTATTTTCTCGAGTCATAGTTACTAATTTATTTATATCCAGAGCTACAAAACTCCAAATTGATACCCGTTAATTTTTTATTAAACTAGACTCATATATCTTCTTAGTAGAAAATTTTCATAATTTTTGGTCTAGCCAATAAGTACAGTTTATTCATTAAATATACCCCTGTTTCACTGTCTGACTGTTCCGACCTCTCTTCACTAAAA
This sequence comes from Gossypium hirsutum, assembly GCF_007990345.1. Lineage (NCBI taxonomy): Eukaryota > Viridiplantae > Streptophyta > Magnoliopsida > Malvales > Malvaceae > Gossypium > Gossypium hirsutum. The sequence goes on from NC_053426.1 coordinate 86,353,755, forward strand.
ATTATTTATCTCATGGTACGAGACTCCAAATTGAGAACCGATAATTTTCCCAGAAACTAGACTCATTAAATGAATATTACCCATAATTATTTTTTAAAAAATTTTCAATGATTTTCCAAAATCAAAATAGGGGATTCTAAAATCATCCTGACCCTGTCTGACAAAAATCCAATTATCACAAAATATGAAATTCTTTTTCCTTTACCGTTTCTTTTATGAGAAAATAGACTCATTAATATTTAATTTCATATCTTATTCAGTCACTAATTCAATTTCTACCATTTTTTGGGATTTTTCAAAGTCACACAATTGTTGCTGTCCAAAATTGTTTTATTACAAAATTTCACTTTTACATAATTTCACTTACTCCATTCTATCTTACCAAAAGATTCGCTCAACTATCGACCACATTGCTCACAAATTTTCACATAAATATACTTTCACTTATTCATCACATAGTCATGTACATATGTATTTTCACCTAGTAAATTTCCCGTTGAACTCATCGGAATAATAACAGATACCTAATGGCCAGTGCATATACCACCCTTGCAACCGAAGCTCTCTGGTATGCATAGTAGCCTGCACTTAGTACTACACATGCGACCTATCAATCTGGTACACGTAGTAGCCTACACTTAGTACTACACACGTGACTTAACCATCTGATACACGTAGTAGCTTGCACTTAGTACTACACACATGATCAAAGTTAACGGATACGCATAGTAGCCTGCACTTAGTACTACACATGCGATCTATCAATCTGGTACACGTAGTAGCCCACACTTAGTACTACACACGTGATTGAAGTTAACGGGTATGCATAGTAGCCTGCACTTAGTACTACACATGCGACCTATCAATCTGGTACACGTAGTAGCATGCACTTAGTATTACACACGTGACTCACGACGAATCATTTGTATCTCTTCTATTCCAAAGCTTCAATCGAGAAATTCTTCACTTTTCAACATTTTACTAACTCGTTCTTAGTCAATTCTGATTCTTATTTTACATCAATTGATCATTCTATAGGCAGTCACATCTCATATAATAACAAAAGATAATAACATAAAAAGAATCGAAATATTATTTATATACAAACTTACTCTTTCAAAGAAACATCATATTCCATCAAACTTCTAAACCTTTACTGGACGTACTCGAATTGTGGCTTCATTCACATAGCAATATCTCATAATCACATGGCATTACAACATTTTCATCATAATAGCAAAACATCAAGAACAGGTTATATCATCAAAATAATCACATAATATCAAATTATTCACATATATATACTTACAACTCATGTAATATCGAAGCATTAGCATTCAAATACAATATTGCATTATTAAAATCACATGAACTTACCACGGGTTCGAGTACGACTATATATTCTGATTTAGTCCATAATCTCATTCATTTCCAATCTATGCCTGAATCTCATTTTCCTTGATCTATAATACAATATTTAGCTTACTAATTAGTCACATTATTCATATGGGTCCAAAAATCATACTTTTACAAATTTTTATTTTGACCCCTAAACTTTCAATATTTGCACTTTGGCCCTTAGGCTCGTAAAATGATTTTTATTCAATTTTCTTGCATTTTAAGCCTAGCCGAATCATTTTCATAACTGTAGCAGCCCCTAATTTCCACTAAATCACACTTTTATGACAAATTTTGTAACTTTTACAAAACGATCCTTTTTGACAATTTCACCAAAAATCACTTAGTAAAAGTCATTCATTACACACCGAGCATTCATATTATACTATTAGACATCAAAACACATGCATGTCATCCATGGATAAATTTTTAAATACAAACCCTAGCTCAAAATATGGGTAGAAATGAGTAGATCTTGTTACGAGAATTTCAAAAACGTAAAAATCATTAAAAACAGGGCTAGAACGGACCTACAATCGAGCTTGGAAGCTTGAAAAATTATGTCTTCTCCATACAAGTTTCATCCATGGGGTAGAAGATGGAAAAAAATTGGTTTTTAATTTTGTTTTTAATTTATTTTAATTACTAGATTACCAAAATGCCCCTAACTTAAAAATATTCTATTTCAGCCATTTCATGTCCATTTTTATCCAAAACCTTATCCATTGGTCTAATTACCAATTAAGGGCCTCCAATTTAAAATTTCATAACAATTAGACACCTCTAACATGTAGAACTCAACTTTTGTACTTTTTACAATTTAGTCTTTTTGACCAAATTGAGTGCCCAAACGTCAAAATTTTCGAACGAAATTTTCACGAAATCATCCCATGGAATTTTAGACCATAAACATATAATAAAAAAAAATTTTATTGTGTCAGATTTGTGGTCCCGAAACCACTATTCCGACTAGGCCCTAATTCAGGATGTTACATTCGTAGTTGTCAAGCCAATTTCTCAATTTTTGGTTCAAACTCTAAAGTTACTAGTTCTGATCTGGTCATAAGGAAAACAAACAAAAATTAGAAAAATATCTCCAATCCTTGACAACAGCGCCAAATTTGATGGGCATCGAAACCACCAAAAATAATTCTTATAAAATAACACAAAATAGTAGTAAAGAGTGGTAGTAGGTCAAGTCTATAGGGATTGGTATTTTAATCAACTTTCACGTTTAACTTGTGATCAGAATATATGTCGTGTCAATAATTGTGGCAATAGTTGTGCCCACGACTCCAAATGGACCTGCTGAAAAATAAACAAATAAATCAGGGAAGTTTTGAAATATTGAGAATTTAAATAATTGAAACAACATAAATAAACAACTAAATAAATTGGAAATAAAATTAAATTGGAAAATAAATTTGTTTTTTTTTAAACAGAGATAATAAGCCTTAGCCCTAGACTCGATGGATTCTGAATTTTGAATCGATCCTCGAAACCTCCAATCAATAAGCTGGTTATAGCAGTTAAGAACATCCTAACCACCAATTCTTCCTCTCGTAGTTGATCTTGGTATGACCTGCAAACCAACCCTTACCAATTATCTAACCGAGATACACGCATTCCCAATTCAAGATTCCGGCAACCTTGCATTCTGAAGAACCCTACTCGGATTAACAGCCTCAACTACGCGGGTCGTTTAAACCTAATCACTTCTCCCTTAATTTGTTCTCAGAGATCTAAATAAAGCACGGCCAAATCATTTCCTCAACTATCCGCAAACATGACTCCAACCCAACGCAATTTTTGATTTGAAATCGAGTTAATTTTAAGGGATGAATTTGCCAATCCCGATACTTAAGAAAATAATGAATACTGATTGGAAGGATTTTTAGTACAGATACGTATCTCACGATTCTGGACCGGAAAGAATATCTGCCTAAAACTAAGTTGGAATTTAGTGAAGCATGGATTTAATCATGATTATGTTGGCTATGGAGTCGATTTGAATGAAAAGGATGGAAGTTGTGTAACACCCCTAAGCTGTATTCATCACCAGAATAGGGTCACAGAGTGTTACCTTAAAAACGTAATTTAAATCATTCAAATACATGCATATCGTCCCTTAATCGAGCCCTCGAGGCCCTAAGAATATAATAGAATCGATCCAGGACTAAATCGAAAACATTTGGAAAGTTTAGGAAAAATTTGAAAATTATGGACTACAGGGGTCACACGGCTGAGACACACACCCATGTGTAAGGCAGTGTAACTCACTGACTTGCATGCCTTTAACTTACAGGGGACACATGGCCATGTCGCATGGCCATGTGTCACACACGGGTGAGACATACGCCCGTGTCTCAGGTTGTGTGAACCCAAAATGAACCTTAAAACATAAGATTACCATTTCAAGTTTGTTTCGACCTTAAGAAACTCAAATACCAACCAAAATACCAAATCAAAACGACTTTAATTGAGCTAAAAACACACCAAAACCAACCTATTAAGTGCCTAACCAATGTACCCTCTTTGGTACCACAAGTATATATAATTATACATAAAAAATAATCATCAATTCAACTCATCAATTCATTCAAGCAATACTTATCCAAAATACCGATCAATGTATCTCAATTACAACATTTCTTTAATACATATCATTCACATTAGCATAGAAACTATACCTCATTCTCATATATTATATAAGTTCACAAAAGATCATCCATAATTTTTATATAAACCAAAACATTAACGATAATCACACAAGAGCCTATAAATGCCATATAATCTGAATTAAACATTCCAAAAACTACCGAATTGAGCTGGATAGTGTAACTTGAGTGCCAATTCGATCGTCCAACCTTCCGATAATCTACAATGACATTAAAAAACACAAGCAAGCTTAATGAAGCTTAGTAAGTTCAACGCATTAAATGATAAATTGTATCGGAGTAAATACAACAGTTCAAACAATAATAATCAACCATGAAAATTCTCTATCATCCATAATTTCAACCAATGAATTCATCTATGCACATATCAATATTCAATAAATAACAAATCTTTCAAATTCATTAAAAAAATTACCTTACCGAGATTTTTTATTCAAAGAACGACTTACGGATAATAGTACATTGTCAAATCAATCGAACACACCAGACAGAAGCTCAAAAGAGGTAATCCAATCGAAACACACTAGACAGAAGCTCGTAAGAGCTAATCCAACCGAAACACACTAGACGAAGAGTATAACACGAGAGTTTGCAATAAATGATGAACCTCGGTTTACTCAGACAATATACAGATATCTCCCTCCAATACCATCTATACTCCAAACCCCCGAAACACACCAAATTATGATTGTACTCTATCCTGCATTCAATCTAGATTGAGCATCAAATTTAATATTTTATTTTAAATTACCATTAATTATCAACAATTAAAAATAAATATATAAGTGATAGCAATAGAAAGAACATAGGTTTGAAGCATTAATTATCAACAACTAAAAGTAAATACTTAGTATTGTACAATAAATGTTATATTGGTAGACAGAACTTACAGCATGTTTGGTTGGGTGTATTGGATTAGCCAATACACCCCTAATCCGTGGGCCCCACTAATCCCCACTTAATCCTGTGTTTGGTTTGATGTATTGCCTATTACAGGCCTATTACAACACGGATGTATTCCTCATTTTCTCTGCTTCAACAACGATTAGCCAATCCGTTTCAAAAGTAAGGATTAGCTAATCGTTTCTGTTTTACCCTCCCCAGCCAAAATCTGCTGCTCCACCCCACCCTCTCCCTCCCAACATCAACAGCAGTTTTCTTCGATCCAAATCTCCACCGTCTCGCGTTTGGGAAGCGAGAAAGTGCGAGAAAAATGAGCAGACCGGGGAAGAAAGTCGTCGATGTCGCGTTCAAAGCATCAAAGAACATTGATTGGGAAGGGATGGCTAAGCTTTTGGTCTCCGATGAGGCTCGCAAAGAGTTCGCTACTCTTCGTCGCACTTTTGATGAAGTTAACTCTACTTTACAAACCAAATTCAGCCAGGTCTTTTCTTCTCTCTAATCCCTAGCTCCTTTTTTATTCTCTCTATAAATCAATTGGGATGTTTTGGGTTGTCTCCTACACGATGGCGCAGCCAGCTTGTGAAACGGTCATGAATTGGTTATCTTCTGGTGGAGTTACAGAGTTGTTACCTGAAGCAAATGTACAGCCCAATGAGAGATTCATGGTGATGCGGGAAGTTAGTCCATTGCCTATTTCACTGTTATCTGGCTTTTCAATGAATCTTTATTTGAAGTTGGTCTTTCAAATGGAAGAATCTTTATTTGCTGGGCAGGTATTATCCTGAATAGAGTAATGTAATCTAATTTATAAATTGATCACTATTTTCTTGTAGGCTTAATTAATTTTTATTTGGTCTTTGACAATTGGATCACTACTGATTTTCAAACTATTTCTAATGCTTGGTATTGATTCGTTTGACGCAGGTTGTTCCTAGTATTGCTATGGTTGAAACATACACCAGATTGTTGCTCATTGCACCTCATTCGTTATTTTGTTCGCACTTCAGTGTAACTTGCTTCCCTTCTAATGTTATTATTTCTTATCTTTTAGAAGATTTCTTAGTAAAGGATTAGTGTCATGCAGTTTTCGAGATTTGTGGTATAAATTTTGTCCATTGGAAAAGTTATTCCATCTCATTTTTAATGGAAGTCTTAAGAAGTAATTGCCACTTTCAATATACTTGTAACCTCATTCTTGCTACTGGCTGAAAGTAAGTCAATCATCCTACTAATTTGGAAAAACAAATTTTGACTTATAATGACTTTATCTGTCAATATAATATTTGTTTTTCAGATTTCCTGACATCTGTTCAAGATCATGCTACTTTTCATCCAAACCAACTAACTGACTAAATGTAACAATTCACCCTTTATTAAATCATTTAATTTAGAAAATTGCACTTTGGAAATTTCTTTCCAAACCCATTGTAACCATCCATTGGCAACTTATATAAGAGCCAATGATGATTTATGATCAATAGATGACTCCATGTAGTGGGAGAAGGCTTAGTTGTTGTCTGACTGCTGATTTTTTCAATTGAGACCAAAGCTAAAGTCTGATTTCCATATTCTCTCTTTATGGATTTACAAAAATATATTGTCACTTGCTAATAGAATAATAGGATTTCTTTAAAATGCCTTCTTTGCAGCATTTGGCACAGAGGAATGCTTCTTTATTGAGCAAGCCTGCGGTGACACTTCTGGTGCTTGAAATTGTCAACTATCGTCTGCTTCCACCGTACAGGTGATCTTCTGCATGGTTCATTCAGCCAAGATACTCCTCTCCCTTCTGCTGGTCATAGCATGTGATAGTATTTAGAATGGAATTTGCAGTTTCAGATTGAGCTTTCTGATTCCTGAGGATTTCTGTGCCCTTTGCTTTATATTGCTATTGTTTTATATTTCTCTGATCATTTTCCATCTCCAGATCTCCTTGATCTTTCCTAGATCAGTTCCATGCCCCATACTTCACTGAAAGTTCAATGGAAATCAATTTCCAATGAGGACATTGTTTAAATTGGCTGCTATTTTGTTTGCAAATACAATTCTTATTTATGTGCAATTCACTTGTTGAATGCTATTAGCATTTAACAATTTCAGATTAATGCCGTAGATGTTTCATTTCAATAATGCTATTATGTGATCAGATTCTTCTGGACACCAAAACTTGAGATACTCCTATACTTATGTTCAAAGTAGAATGAAGAAAATATAGACATCTAGCTACTCAATTCTCACTTGTCTGCAATTTCTAGCAGTCAAAGTAATCATATTTATTATGCTTGTTATAAGGTTTGGATGGAGTTTTGAGGGATTCACCGTTACAAATGTTATATACTCTTCCATTGCAGGTGTAGAGATCCCCAAGTTTGTTGACACCGTCACTCCTCAATACAAACCAAAATTTGATGAATTGGTGAGAATCAACAGGATAATTGACTCTCTTTTACCCTGTCTCCAAGTTTTTTCCTCGAATGATGTGCTATTTATTTGTAGTTATAGCTTGTAGAATTGAAAGAGGCAGAGGAGAAATCCTTGAAAGAGTCTGAGCGATTGGAGAAAGAAATTGCCGAGGTTCAAGAACTTAAGGTAATAAATAAAACAATGCCGGAATGTGTGTTGTTGTGTTCCAAATCACAATTGCTGAATTTTTTATCTTTTTTATGAACAGCAAAAGATCAGCACCATGACCGCAGACGAGTACTTTGAGAAACATCCAGAGCTTAAAAAGAAATTCGATGATGAGATCCGGAATGACTACTGGGGCTATTGACATCTTTGTGAATTTAATGGCCAAGCTTTTGGTCTCGACTAGAATTTCTGAACCGTTTCTGTTGTTTTAACCCCTTTTTCTCTTGTGCGGTGATCTGGGTTAGAAAGATTAGGCTGTAATGATAAGAAAATAATTGTGTGAGAAAAATTTATCCAATCATTTGAGAAACAAGGTGGATCTTGTAAGACATGCATTCTATTTAGCAGGCATCCGCAGTCATACTTTTATGGCAAAATTTTTACTGTCTGCCCTCTTCATTCCATTCTGTTTTATGTTTATTATTTGAATATTATCTAGATACAATTGAATTTGGACACCTATTTATCTTGAATCATTCTATATGTATTTTTTAATAAGTGGTTATTTATATTATTAGTATTTTGAAATTTTAAATTTTATAAATTAATATAAAAAAAGGTTTTTACATCAAGAATGAATTTATTGATTCAAGTGCATCTAGACAATCATTTATCCAAATTCATCGGGACGTGCTTTTTAGTTCTTTTTAATATTAATTATTTTAAATTGTATAAATTCATATAAGAAAATTTATTATCAAGAATTTTATGAAATTATATATTATTATTAAATTATATGTAATAATAATTATTTTAAATTATACAAATTCATGTAAGATAATTTATTAGTTATAATTATTTTAAATTTTATTAAATCATATATTTTAATTAAAATATATTTAATATTAATTATTTCAAATTATCTTTTATGGTATCATATATTATGATTTGAGTAAATTCATATAAGAATATTAATTATTAAGAATTTTATTAAATTATATATTTTAATTATAATATATTTAATAATTATTATGTTTAAATATGATTAAAATATTTATTATTGATAATAATAATCTTATTAAAATTTAAATAACAATAACAATAATCATTTACCAAAACAAATTTATGCTAAGGGTATTCTAGTCATTTTAGTTTTTTCCACTATGCTATTACACCTCTATTCCATTCAACCGAACACAAAATTACTATTACGCCTCTATTCCATTACATTCAACCAAACAGTTGATTTGCTATTACACCTCTAATCCAATACACCTCTAATCCAATACACTTCTAATCCAATACACCTCTAATCCAATACAGCGAACCAAACGCACCCTTAGGGTTTGAAGCAAGATGCTAGCATTGATAAAGTTGCAACCTTATTCATTCATGCTTATGTATTGTCAATACAATATTCTTTCATCTGAATGTGATTCATTCATTGGGAATTTAGAGGGTTCAAGTTGCTAGAATGATCATTTGCCTTAGTAAAATTTTTGTAGCCTTATTAGTTTCTGTTTTACTTGAGGACAAGTAAAAACTCAAGTTTGGGGGTGTAATAACACTAGAAAGAACATATGTTTTCCTCCTTACTTATTGGTTAAATTGTTTTCATTTAGTTATCCTTAGCATATATTTTAGCATTTTCAGTTTAGTAAATTGCATTTTATAACTCAGTGAATCCTAGCCTATTTTATCATTAATTTTGCTATCTTTTTGCATTAATGTCGCTGCATGAGTTAATTCCAAATTACGTCCAAAATTGTCGCCACACCTAATAGCTGTCCGGATAAGAACTAAAAATGTGTGAGCTGTCCAGTCTGGTATAACCAACCTGTATATAAAAAGATAGAATAATTCTGAGGAAATGACACCTGTACTATTGGAGGAAGAGATAAAAGGTTGACATAATAAGAAAAATAAGGGAGGAGAGATTTTTCTTTACCATCATCTTCTTTATCCTACCTTGAAGGTTGCAGCTATGGCCGCTTAAGCCTCTCACAGGTGAGCCAATGTGAAATTTGATGCAGATTAGCTTCTGACGAGAAGACCTTAGTGTGAGACAAGAGGGAATAGAGAGATTCAGTCAAGTTGTCTAGGAATAATATTCTCCACTCGATACTTTCTTATTTCTTTCTAAATGCTGGTGATTACTCTCTATTTTCTATTTGTATGGAAGTACACATGAATTCTTGGTTAAATGTTACCTTATTCAATCTTGCTTTTTATTGTTTAATCTTGGGTTTTGAATATTTCTTGACACGGAAGTGTTATTGCAGTCACTAACACTAAAAAGTGCAGTGACAATTCGAGTCAACAAGCATTACAACGAAAGTTGAGTAAGGATTACAGGAATTTAGTCCACTTGTTATTAATAGTGCCATATTGTCATCATCGGAAGGTGGGGTTAATGTGCATGTTTAAGTCTTAGATTAAATAGAGGAGTAACGCTTGGTAAGATATACATTGAAATTTATTGCCTCGACAATCACTTATCCTTTTATACCTTGTGAGCACTTAGTATTCTACTGACGATTCATGTTGCGGATCCCAGTTTATCATTATCATATTTTATTTTATTTTTTTAATATTGTTTCTCTGACAACTATCTTCACAATTTATCTCATTTTTATCTAGTTATTGCATCGACATTAATAGACAAAAGACAATCATCCCTGTGGGATCGATATTCAACAGTCTCACATATGTCTGCTATACTTGCAACGACAGTGTACACTTGCACATTATTGTTGTGACGTTAAACAGCCGATCACTAAGTTGTACCATGTTAATCTACTCAACAGTTCATATTGATGTTAAAATCTAACCGTACAAACTTACCTAGCCAGATCGCAGAAATGTCGAAGTACATGGACTTTCTGGTAATTTTTCATTCCCCTTGACTTTTCACTCGATCTTGATCTTTCATACAATTTATTAATTTAGATAGTAAAAAATTTTATTTTATGCAATTTAGTCATTTTTTGCATTTTTACAAAATTACCCTAATATTTTACTTTTACTCAATTTAGTCTCTGAGCCTAAAACATGCAATTTAACCATTTTTATTGCAAATTCCTAACAGATGAATATTTTTAGCTTCCATTTCAGCCTATTTTTGCAACAATTTCACACCAAGTCCTTGTATTTTTACTATTTTAATAATTTAATCACTAATTGACAAATTAATCAAAAAAATCACTTACTAAAATACTTATAAATAAAAACTAATACTTCAAATTCATCCATTAACATCTACAATCACAAAGCTTCATCAATAGCAACATTCAAAATCTTTAATAGTTTCAAAAACGCAAGTATGAGCTAGCTAAATCTAGTTGCAATGATCTCAAAAACATAAAAATTACAAAAAATGAAATCAAAATCGACTTACATGCAATTATTAAAAATGGCTGAACCTCCCAAGTTGAGTTGCCATGATGTTTCGGCATGGTGAATTGAAAAGATGAAAAAGAAATTACTTTTTCTTCTTTTAATTTTGTTTTAATTTCTTAAAATTTACCATTTTACCATTAAAACATATAATATTTTATAATTTTAATACATAGTGCCGTCCAATGTCAATACTAAGGACTATTTACTACCTTGGTCCTTTTTAATTTAATAATCAAGCCATTAAACCACTAAAATGCTATATTTACTATATTTTGCACATTTTACAGTTTAGTCCTTTTTACTTAATTAACTATCGAAACATTAAAATTTCTTAAAAACTTTAATAAAACCTTAATGACACTCTGTAAATATTTATAAAAATATTTACGGCTCGATGTATAGAAACGAGGTCCCGATACCTTATTTTCTAAAACCAATTAACCTTAGAGCCTTACCAATTGAACTTAATTAATCACTTGAATAGCATAAATTATCATATCAAAAATCTTTTTAAAACCATATTTGACTCTTAAGTATTAAATAATAATATTTAAAAACTTACTCGTCAAATTTGTGGCCTTGAAACCATTGTTTCTGACACCACTAAAAAACGAGCTATTACAACTTGGGAAGAGAAGGGACTTAGAAAGCGATTAAACAAATTTTGCAAAAACAAAGAAATGGACTGCTACCCATGAAATTGGAAGGAAAAGAATAATTCTTATTTAATTCCAAGTAAAATTAAGTGTATTTTCTAAGCTTCCATAAAGACCCTATTTATATACATATGATTTACTAAATTTGGTCTAACTACTCACTACATAAGTAAAATTAAATAAAAAATAAAATCATATTTTCTTCTAATTTTAGCTTTTACAAAGTCAAAAAAAATCCGATGAGTCCTTGACTATTTCCACATTTCTGATTCGGCTCCATTTTATTAAATGTGCTGCAAATTGGTCTTTTTCTGCTTGTTTTTAACTCGTAGCATCTCAATTTTATTCCTAACAGGATTAAAACATTAAATCACTAATTTAGCAGGAATCAATTCAAGAATTAACCGATTTAAATAGAAAAAAAATAATGCAAATTTAACATGTTATCAATAATTTCTCATGATTTAGGAATTTCTTAATTTCTTAAAGTGCCATTAAGGATTTAAGTAACTCTTAGAGTATTTTTTTCTTGGTTTAGGAAATTACTTAATTCCTTAAAACTCTTTAAAGTTTTAGTGAACTTTAATAAATTAAAAATCATGCAGATTTAACATGTTATCAATAATTTTCTCATGCTTTAGGAATTTCTTAATTTCTTAAAGTGCCATTAAGGATTTAAGTAACTCTTAGTGTAGTTTTTTCTTGGTTTAGGAAATTACTTAATTCCTTAAAACTCTTTAAAGTTTTAGTGACCTTTAATAAATTAAGTATTTTTCCCATGATTTAAGAATTACTTAATTTCTTAAACACACTTTAAGGTTTTAAGTAACCCTTCATAAATTAAGTATTTTTTTCCAGATATAGAAATTACTTAATTTCTTAAACACACTTTAAGGTTTTAAGTAACCCTTCATAAATTAAGTATTTTTTTCCAGATGTAGAAATTACTTAATTTCTTAAACACACTTTAAGGTTTTAAGTAACCCTTCATAAATTAAGTATTTTTTTCCAGATGTAGAAATTACTTAATTTCTTAAAGATATTTTAAGGTTTTAATCATCTTTATGTAATCTTCCCTGAGTTAGGAATTACTTAATTCCTTAAGATTTTTAAGGTTTTAAATAACCCTTAAAAATTAAATAAATTTGTCATTATTTATGAATTACTTAACTTCTTAAACATCATTTAAGATTTTACATAACGTTTAAAAATATATGTAATTTTGAATCACGTAATTTGTTAAAGACCCATCAAGGTTTAAAGTACCCATTAAGAAATTAAGTGTTCCATGATTTCTTAAACAACCATTAAGGTTTTCAGTAACCCATTTTAAATTAAATAAATTTCTCATTGTTTAGGTTTCTACTTAATTTCTTAAATAAAAAAAAAGTTCAAGGAACAGTAAGAAATTAAATAATTTTCGAATGATTTAGGAATTACGTAAACATCAATTAAGATTTTAGGTGGTGTTATTAAGTAACTTTCTCATAGTTTAGGAATTATTTAATTACTTAAAAACAAGTTAATGTTTTAGGTGGTGTTAAAAGAAATTAAGTAGTTTTCTCATGATTTAAAAATTATTTAATTTCTTAAAACATCATATAAGATTTTAAGTAAGGTTAAAGAGTTAAGTAACTATCCAATATTTTATGAAATTAAAGAATTTCTTAAGGACCAACATTAAAGAATTTAAGTAATTTTCCATTGATTTAGGAATTACTTAATTTCTTAAAAAAAAATTGTAACCCTTAAAACTTAACATTCTCTTCAAATCTAAACACTTACATAAAACATAAAGGGTAGAGGAACGGGATTACCTTGTGATTAAAAAATATGTTAGTGGATGTTAAGTTTTAAGTAAGCGGGTTTCTTTAGAATTTTCGACCATTGAGATTAGAAGTGTAAAATTCAAATAGATTATTGTCTAATAGTTGAATTCACGCATTTTACTTCTTCGACTCGAGTAACTCTCAAATTTATTTTTTTAAAATAATATATTTTATTTAATTATATTGAAAATTTAAATTTAAACTTAAAAAAATGAGTTTTAGTATAAAATTTATGGAGTTAGATCTTATCTATAATATTATGTAAGTGTGTGAGTAAATTGGTGTTACAAGTCAACTTGACACTAATCTAATTAAGAAAATTATAAAAATAACATTACATATTTCAAACAAGTTATATTATTGCGAGGATAGTTTTGTCTTTTTCTTATGTTATAAAAAGTAATAAAAAATTGTAAATGTTAACATTTAAACTCATGCATCTAGTATTTATAAAATCTTTTTATTTATCATATATAAATAAAATAAAACTTGAAAAATACATAATCTTCGCACGAAGTCTAAATCAAACTTTAAATTCGTAACAAAAATTATGGATGGAACTAGAACTTTCTATTGAAAGATTTTGTCCTTTAATTGCACCACTATATGGAATAACTTACTCGCACTTGGATTTTATGTTCAAAGGAAACTAATTTATTCTCTATTTGGGATAGTCAATTATCCATAATCTTGGCATGTTAAATTATTAAAAAAAAAAGGACTTCTTTTTCTAAATCAAAACAAATTAATGATGCATGTGACCTACATTGACTAAGCCGACAATATAACTTTAAGTGTTCTCATTTTTTTGGATTTTTAATCCTTCAAATTTGACATGCCCAACCAACCATCAATTAATAATCTCCCACTCCCAACTATATTAAATATTAATAATAATTTCTTTTAAATAAAGGTTGTCAGGGTCTCCAAATATTAAATAAATTATATCCCAAAAGAAGAATAGTCACTAAAACTATTTAATCTAAATTCGATTCATAAATATTTAAAAATTCAAATATCAATATTTAGTGTTTTTCTTAAATTATATTAAAAATTAAAAAAAAATAGTGCCTAACAAAGAAAAGCTAAAAAAAAAAACTACAACTGCTTCGGTATTATTAATTAAAAAATTGAGGTGAGGAACTTAGAAGAGTCGTCCAAGTCATTCTAAATTTTGTATAAATTTGAAAAAAAAATAAAAAAAAGGGGGGAAAAGGAACAAATAAAGAGGCAGAGACGAAATAAATTCTCAAGAAGTGGGCGCCATGCAGCATTTTTCCACTGCATGTGAAGTCCGACCATTTCAAACCCCAAAGGATCAGATCAACTCCTACATTATAGCCCACTTATTTCCATTATTTTATTTCTAGTTATTGTTTTTTATTTTAATTAAAAAATAATTACCTTTTGGAAGAAGTAGCTAAAAAGAGTTTTTAATTGGAGACTTTTTTTTTACTGAACAGAAAAATAATACTAAAATGGGAAATTTTCAATATAATTCCAAATCCCGAACATCATCATCTTTATTAATTAAATATAAGATAAGCATCATGGAATATGTTAAAAAGTAAGGGTGGTTTTTTCAACTTTACTCTCTATTTCTTCTTTTGTGTACACCGAAAGGTCACTATAATTCAAATTAGATTATGCATGAAGTTATCTATGAGTGAAGTCGATAATTTAACCTATTACTTGTGCTTTGATCCCATGGATTATTAAATTATTTTTCACTAATTATGAAAAATTGAAAATCCTTTTCACTAGAAGCTTAACAGACCATATATACTTTTGTTGACTAGGTTGTATTAATGATGTTTCATACATTAACCTACTCTTCCTCCCACAGAAAACATAAAAGAATGGATCAAGATTCTAATAAAAAGGGTGTTAGAAACTTGAGGTTCAATGTTCCTCGTGTATTGCATAGAAATTTTCAAAAGAAATTTTCTTTTTTCCTTTTTGGATAATGATGAGTTGGTGTCATATTCTTACAATATTAGAGATAATTTTTTATACAATATTAGGGATAAGAGATAAGAGTAATACAATTTAAATATGTGCTAAACAGATATCTCTAATAAGAGTTTTAATTTTCTCTTTATACAAGTTAAGACAAAGATAAAAAAAATTAAATTGTGATTTTGATGCGTGAGAAAATTATTTTTCTTTATAAGGCTTCAAAGATATATTATAAGGCTTCAAAGATATAAGAAAATTAAATCATCTAGGTAGTTTGAATTCTAAAAATTATATAATTGATATTTCAATAACAATGACAGAAAAAGAGTTTTATTCATATTAGTAACTTGTCTTTCAATATAAGTTGTATTGTTATACAATTCTTTTAGTAAGTTATTGTTAAATTATTACATGACAACTTTTTTTGGCGAATATTAACAGAAAGTGCTATAGTGTCTAAGTTGTCATATATTCATATGTAATTCGAGAAACAACAACGAAAAGTAACAAGCTATAAATGGTGCACCATTGACCTTCAACAACCATCTTCTGTTATTCAATCTATTGAAAGAAGATGAGGATCCATTACAAGTGGCATTGATTTTCTCATACTTCTGGGTTCAAATCCATGACCTTCCACCAAGGTTTTTTCTAAGAATATGACCAAGCAATTTGGGAATTTCATTGGAGAATTTGTGAATTATGATGCAAAACAACCGAACTGGGGCTATAAAAGTTATTTACGAATCTAAGTTAAGATTGATGTTCGAAAGCCATTGAAACATCTTAAGAAAATCATGTTCACTTCAACAAATTTTATCTATGCCAGATTTCAATATGAAAGGTTATCCTTGTTCTATTTTTTGTGTGGGTGTCTTGAGCATAGTGATAACTTCTATCATGTTCGATTAACAGCAAACGAAAAGGACATGGAGTCAGGTTGGAATCTGACCTTGCATGCGTTGATAAAGAGGGCAACCATTGGAACTAGCGTATGGCTGAGAGAGGATGGTAACAGTGTTGTTCTTGGAAACAAATTTGGAATGGGCAATTAGGGGAATAACTTTTGGTGGGAAAATCAATCTGGACAATAGGCAGATTGAAATCACAAACTTGATCCAATTCATGGCTTAAAATTGGAAGGAAAATCAATTGTAATTGATGACAAACAAGGGGACTATCCCAGTGGGGCCAAGTCAATTATGATGGAACATGACATGAAAGAAAATTCGTTAGAAGATATGAAAGGAAAAAAGAGACCACGTGTCTCGATTCATACGTCAAATGTTTCTCACATTTCTGATTTAATGGTGCATAGTGATGGGCACACGTCAATTGCTCAACAAAGGATATCAATGGCCGTCAGCAGACAAGCCGATTGAACGCAATGAAGCTCCTGTGTTGGAATATTCGTAGGTCGGGGAGTTCACGGAAAATTAGAATACTTTAGCATATACTAAAGATTTATCGTCCCCAAATTGTCTTCTTTATGGAGACAAAAATGGAGAAAATCCGAAGAAAATGTGGTTTTTTAAATAGGATTGATGTAGCTGCTGATGGTACACAGGGTGGTTTTTGTTTAGGAGGAATACATATAATACCATAATTCTTAAAAGCTACTCAATATAATACCATAATTCTTAAAAGTACTCAATAAATCGTATTGATGTTGAAGTACAAAAAAGGACAATAATGTGAATTAGGATTTACAGGGTTCTAAGGCTAACCAGATGTGTGTTTTAGAGAAGATTCTTTGAATATTTTTAAAGAATTTAGACGAAATCAGGGCCTACAATGGATGGTTAGTGGAGATTTCAATGAAATCTTGTATTCTTTTGAGAAAAATGAAAAATTACAGCGGGAAAAATGACGTATGAGGGTCTTCTGTGAAACTTTAATTGAATGTCAACTAGAGGACTTGGGATATATAGGCCCTTGGTTTACTTGGGAGAGGGGAACCGGCCCGAGAATAATATTCAAGGAAAGATTGGATAAGGGAGTCGTGAATCCGACATCGTTTTTAATTTTCCCATATTTCTCACTTAAACATTTACCACATTCATTCATTGATTACTATTCGCAGCTTATACACACCAATCAAGTGGAATAGAAATCAATGAAAAGTGGTTTCAAGTTTGAAACGTGGTGGACTAGGGATGAATCATATGAAGGAGAAATTAGGTGACTATGGGAAAACAACCATAGACATATAGCATATCGTCTCAATACAATAGGGTGTGTACCCTAAACCCTAAACCCTACGAGGCCTCAAACATTCATTAGAAGCAATTCGGAACCAACTCAGGTCCTTAAACCGACTTTATACAAATGACCCTTGAAACAGGGTACACGCCTTTGTGGCTATTATGACATGGCTATGCTGATGGCCCGTATGGTTCACACAGCCTAAGCACAAGGGGACACGCCCATGCCCCGAGCCAGTGTAAATTAAATTCTAAATTCGAACCCACAGGGGTTTTCGTATGGCCTGACACACGCCAATGTCTATAGCCCGTGTCCTTCACATGGCCATGACACGCCCGTGTCTAAAAACCTTGACATTCTGTTTCTGACGTCAACATCCAATAAGAGGTACACGGCTAAGGCACATGTCCGTAGCTAGAGGCCATGTCCTCCACACGGTTGAGACACACGACCATGTCTTGCCCATGTGTTTACTACCATGTATACTGACTTGCAAATTTACGTGCAAGGGACACACGGCTAAGCAATATGCCTATGGGGCTGACCGTATGTGACACACGACCTAGACACATGCCCGTGTGTCTACCCATGTGGACAAAAGAAGGCTATCTACCAAGCCTTTACCACCCTGAAATACAATCTAACATCAACCAATATATCAAAGGTTAACTTAAAATGGTTTCTCAACCAAACAACCATATTTAAGACCTATAAACATTACATATATTCAACCATGCCAACAATTTCACATTCATGAAAGACTAGCTTGCATTCACATAATAACTTTCAGTATTAGCCATTTTCCATGGCCTTATACAAAATGAAACAAATATTAGATTAAGCCAATAAATTTGACCAATTAACAATGGCACAAAACTCAAAAGTCAATATCCTATAATACCATAATCAAAATAAAAAATCTAACTATACCAAGTGCTATGGATGATAGTGTGATCGATGCTTCCGACTTCCGATGATCCTCGAGCTAATTAGGCGGCACTATAAGAAAATGGAAAGGAGAGGGAGTAAGCATAAAGCTTAATAAGTTGCATGCAAATAAATATAACAACAATTTTACCATTCATCATCATGCTCAAATATAGAAGTAGGCATAAGCACAGCTTACTCATCACTATCCAATACAATTCACATAGTATATTTTGAGGCTCACATCTCATACATTTCAAATAGGTACTTGTACCACTCACAACATGGTTATCCTTTTCTCGTTTAACTTAAATTGCAACTCTCACCGTTGAACCATTTGGAATGTTATCGAATATTCACTAAGCCTCAAACATAAGGTATAATATTGATGCCATGTCCCAGACATAGTCTTACACTGACTCATCCATCAAATCGATGCTATATCCCAGACATGGTCTTACACTAACTATCAAAATTAAGGCTGACGCCATGTCCTAGACATGGTCTTACACTAGCTCTAACATATCCATGCTGATGTCATGTCCCAGATATGGTCTTACACTGACACCTCTATACGTGCCGATGCCATGTCTCAAATATGGTCTTACACTGACACATCTCGTAGTCAATGCATATCCCAGACATGTCTTACACTGGCTTACATCTCGAGGCCGATGCATGTCCCGGACATGTCTTACACTAGCTCTCGTCTCAATGCCAATGCCATATCCCAGACATGGTCTTACACTGGCTCTCATAATGCAGCCGATGCATGTCCAAGACATGTCTTACACTAGTACACAAATAACCCGAATGTCATGGCATGAATATCCGATTTATTTCCTAAGGTTCAAACGGGAGTTCTACTATCTCAATATTCATCATACAGAATCGTTTTCACAAACAAGAAATTTATGCTATATCAATTAAAACACATATAATAGCAATGTAGTTGAATTATTTACATACAGCTTACTTCGGATTATAAAATGTAGATGACTAGTTCGGCTTAGTCCACTTGTTTTGCTTTTCCCCAGCCTAGGCCTGGATTTTATAATTCTTGATCTATACTGATAAAAATTCACAAATTTAATCATTTTATTAATCTAGGTACTCAACAATTTAAAAATTGGGCAAAATGACCATTTTGCCCCTAGCTTTTACAAAATGACCATTTTACCATTAGGTCTGAAAATCAATTTTTATCGAATCTCTTCATATCTTAAGCCTAGCCGACTCCTTTTTACTCTCATAACAACCCAAAATTTCCATTATTTCTCACATTTATCATCAAATTTTCAACTTATGCAAAATGGTCTCTAGTTAGGGTTTCCATGAAAACTACTTCACAAAAGTTGTTTATTAAACACCCATAACTCATATTCTTCCATAAAATTTCAGAAAGCACCATGAACACTCTCATGGAAAAACCCTATACTTTTAACCATTTTACAAAATAGTCCCCTTATTAGAAAGCTCATGTTACAAGGGGTCCAAAAATACAAAAATCATCAAGAATAACCTTCTAAATGACTTACTTGCAAGAGATATTAATGGCTGATATTTTGAACTCTCTAAAATCTCTTTTTAATGCTGAAAATCAGTGAAGAAGAAGAAATAAAAAGATGAAGCCTTTCTGTTTTTTTTAATATTATTACTAGTCAAAATAGGTCACCAAAACCTCACCTAATTTTGACTTTCTTGTCTCATGGCCGGCCAAGCACTATTCTAAGGTCTATTTGCCCTTTAGAGATCCCCAATTTATGATGCATGGCAATTTAACACCCTTAGCTATCAAATTAAGACTTTTGCACTTTATCTGATTTAGTCTTTTTTTGCAATTAAGCTCTCAAACTCTAAAATTTCTTCACCAAATTTTTCATGCACTAATATAAACATGCTATAACTCCAAAATAATAATAAAATAATTTCTCTGACTTCAGATTGTTGGTCTTAAAACCACTGTTCTGTCTGGGCCCAAAATCGGGTTGTTACAATTCTCTCCCCTTAGGGATATTCGTCCCTAAAAATCTTACCGGTGAATAGATTCGGGTATTTGTCTCTAACGATTCCCTCAGGTTCCCATGTGGCTTCCTCGACTCTGTCTATGCCACAAAAATTTCACGAGTGCTATACTTTTATTCCTCAATTATTTGACCTCCCAAGCCAAAATCTTATCTGGCTCTTCGCCATAAGTCATGTCTAAGCTAATCTCAACCTCTATTGATGTGATCAAATGCGAAGGATCCGATCTATATCGACATAACATGAACACATGAAACACGTCGTGAATCTTTTCCAATTCTGAGGGTAAAGTAAATCGGTAGGCAATAGGCCCTACTCTCTCGGTAATCTCATAAGGTCCTATGAAACGAGGACCCAGCTTGCCCTTTCTACTGAATCTGAGGACTTTCCTCCATGGGGATACCTTTAAAAACACCTTATCCCCAACTTGAAACTTCATCTCTTTCCGTTTCAAATCCGCGTAAGATTTCTGTCTATCCAAAGCGGCCTTCAAATAGTCGCGAATCACCTTAACTTTCTATTCAGTCTCTTTAACTAAATCAACCCCATGTATCTGATTTTCTCTCGGCTCAGTCCAAGACAAGGGTGTTCGACACTTGCGTCCATACAAAGCCTCATAAGACACCATTTTCAAACTTGACTGATAATTGTTGTTGTAGGCGAATTCAACCAGCGGTAAATATCTTTTCCAACTGCCTTGAAACTTGAGAACACAACACTATAACATGTCTTCTAAGGTCTGAATCACCTTTTCTGACTGACCGTCGGTTTGAGGGTGAAAATTTGTGCAAAAATTTAGTTTCGTCCCCAATGCCTCTTGCAACTTCCTCCAAAATCGTGAGGTAAACCTCGGATCTCTATCCAAAATAATCGAAAAGGGCACTCCATTAAGTCTCACGATCTGAGAAACATATAGATCGACCAATTTCTCAATGGAATAGTCAGTACGAACTGATATAAAATGTGCTGACTTAATAAGTCTATCAAAAATTACCCAAACTGAATCCTTTTTTCCTTGGTGTCAAAGGCAACCCTGACACAAAATCCATGGTTACTTGGTCTGACTTCCACTCGGGAACCATTACAGGTTGAAGCAAACCCGAAGGTACTTGGTGTTCGGATTTCACTTGTTGACAAATTAGACACTTAAAAATGAACTCTAAAATGTCTCTTTTCATCTCCGACCACCAATACATTTTCTTCAAGTCATTGTACATTTTCACACTACCCGGGTGGATAGACAAACAACCACTATGTGCCTCTCGTAAAATCTTCTGAATGAGCTCATTATCCTTGGGTACACAAACTCTGTCTTGGTACATCATACAACCGTCGGTACCAATACTAAACTCTAATTCATTTCCCGTCTCACACTGAGCCATTTTAGCTTGCAAATCCATATCGCCTTTCTAAGCTTCACAAATCTCTTGAAGGAACATAGGTCTAGCTCTCATCTCGGCTAGAATCGAGCCATCATCAATCATGGTCAACTAAGTATTCATAACCCTCAATGCGAACAATAATTTCATACTCAATGCATTGGCTACTATATTAGCCTTTCCGGGGTGGTAGTCAATCACCAACTCGTAATCCTTTATCAACTCTAGCCACTTTCGTTGCCATAGATTCAACTCTTTCTTAGTCAGCATCAATATTAGCCCGAAATTCCTCAGCCCCTTGCTTTCGTATTGGAGGTTTCTCCTTCCTAACCATATCCACTCCTTGCGGAGCTACTAGGGCATACTAAGGAATCGGAAGAGGTAGGGGAGGTGGAGTGTCCGGATTCGTATGAACAAACTCCGTGTACCAAGCGTCCATCATATGGAGGTAAGCCTCTCTAGCCCCTCCAACCTAACTCAGTGTCACGGGCCCATTATCTACCAGTGCAGTTCCTTCAGCAGGAGGCTGCACATTACTCTCCACATCATCCACTGTAGCTACGTCAGGATCTATTTACTATATAAATAAAAACACAATTTATCTTGTTAGGATCTTCACACTATCAATATACAGTTATGGAATGTATAGCTAAACTCATACTCACGCTATGTTAGTACTAGAATCGACTAAATCATAGCTCTGATACTACTAAATGTAACACCCCACACCCGTGCCCTATGCCGAGACAGAATATGAGGTGTTACTACACTTAAACATATGCATTCAAACGTTTCCGAGTCACTAAGACTTGATCAAATTTAAAACTTTTTTGAACTTTGTTTAAACTCCTTAATATGGGCCTACGAGGCCTCAAACATTTATTGGAAGCCATTCGGAACCAACTCGGGTCCTTAAACCGACTTTATATAAATGACCCTTGAAATAGGGTACACACCCGTGTGGCTATTATGACATGGCTGTGCTGATGGCCCGTGTGGTTCAAACGACTTAAGCACAAGGGGACACGTCCGTGCCCCGAGCCTTTGTGAATTAAATTCTAAATTCGAACCTACAGGCGTTTTCACACGGATTGACACACGCCCATGTTTATAGCGTGTGTCCCTTACACGACCATGACACGCCCGTGTCCTAGCCCGTTTTTAAAAACCTTTACATTCTGTTTCTGATGTCAGCATCCAATAAGGGACACACAGCCAAGGCACACGCCCGTGGCCAAAGGCCGTGTCCTCCACATGGCTGAAACACACGATCGTGTCTCTTTCCGTGTGTTTACTACCGTGCATATTGACTTGCAAATTTTATGTACAGGGGGCACACGACCAAGCAACACGCCCATGGGCTAATCGCGTGTCACACACGGCCTAGACACACGCCTGTGTGTCTATTTATGTGGACAAAATAAATATATTTACCAAGCCTTTGCCACCCTGAAACACAATCTAACATCAACCAACATATCAAAGGTTAACTAATATGATTTCTCAACCAAACAACCATAGTTAAGACCTATAAACATTACATATATTCAACCATGACAACAATTTCACATTCATGAAAGACTAGCTTGCATTCACATAATAACTTTCAGTATTAGCCATTTTCCATGGCCTTATACAAAATGAAACAAATATTAGATTAAGCCAATACATTTGGCCAATTAACAAGGGCAAAAAACTCAAAAGTCAAGGTCCTATACATGTCACAATCAAAATAAAAGATCTAACTATATCAAGTGCTATGGATAATAGTGTGATCGATGCCTCCGACATTTGATTATCCTCGAGCTAATTAGGCGGCAGTATAAGAAAATAGAAAGGAGAGGAGTAAGAATAAAGCATAGTAAGTTGCATACAAATAAATATAACAACTTTACCATTCATCATCATGCTCATAATACAAAAATAGGCATAAGCACCACTTAATCATCACTATCCAATACAATTCACATAGCATATTTAAGCTCACATCTCATACATTTCAAATAGGTATCTGTACCATTCATAATATGGTTATACTTTTCTCGTTTAACTTAAACTGTAACTCTCACCGTTGAACCATTTGGAATGCTATCGAATATTCACTAAGCCTCAAACATAGGGTATAATGCTGATGCCTTGTCCCAGACATGGTCTTACATTGGCTCATCTATCAAGTCGATGCCATGTCCCAAACATGGTCTTACACTGACTATCGAAATCGAGGCCGACACTCTGTCCTAAACATGGCCTTAAACTAGCTTTCACATATCCTTGTCGATGCCATGTCCTAGACATGGTCTTACACTAACGCATCTCGTAGTCGATGGATGTCCTAGACATGTCTTACACTGGCTTACATCTCGAGGCCGATGCATGTCCCAGACATGTCTTACACTAGCTCTCGTATCAATGCCGATTCCATGTCCCAGACATGGTCTTACACTGGCTCTCATAATATAGCCGATGCATGTCTCAGACATGTCTTACACTAGCATACAAATAGCCCAAATCTCATGGCATGAATATTCAATTTATTTCCTAAAGTTCAAATGGGAGTTCTACTATCTCAATATTCATCATACAGAATCATTTCCACAAACAAGCAATTTATGCTATATCAATTCAAACACATATGATAACAGTGTAGTATTTTTTACATACAACTTACCTCGGATTACAAAATGTAGACGACTAGTTCGGCTTAGTCTACTTGTTTTGCTTTTCCTCGATCTAGGCATGGATTTTGTAATTCTTGATCTATAATGATAAAAATTCACAAATTTAATCATTTTATTAATCTAGGTACTCAACAATTTAAAAATTGGGCAAAATGACCAATTTGCCCCTAAACTTTTGCAAAATGATCATTTTACCATTAGGTTTAAAAATCGATTTTTATCTGATCTCTTCATATCTTAAACCTAGCCGACCCCTTTTTACTCTTATAAAAACCCAAAATTTCCATTATTTCTCACATTTATCATCAAATTTTCAACTTATGCAAAATGGTCCCTAGTTAAGGTTTCCATGAAAACTACTTCACAGAAGTTGTTTATTACACACCCATAACTCATATTATTCTATAAAATTTCAGAAAACACCATGAAAACTCTCATGGTAAAACCCTATACTTTCAACCATTTTGCAAAATAGTCTCATTATTAGAAAGCTCATGTTACAAAGGGTCCAAAAATACAAAAATTATCAAGAATAACCTTCTAAATGACTTACTTTCAAGAGATATTAATGGATGATATTTTTAACTCTCTAAACCCTTTTTTTATGCTGAAAATCGGTGAAGACGAAGAAATAAAAAAATGAAGCCTTTTTGTTTTATTTTAATATTGTTACTAGTCAAAATAGATCACCAAAACCTCACCTAATTTTGACTTTCTTGTCTCATGGCCGGCCAAGCACTATTTTAGGGTGTATTTACCCTTTAAAGACCCTCAATTTATGATGCATGGCAATTTAACACCCTTAACTATCAAGTTAAGACTTTTGCACTTTATGCAATTTAGTCCTTTTTTGCAATTAGGCTCCCAAACGCTAAAATTTCTTCACCAAAATTTTCATGCACTAATATAAACATTCTATAACTCCAAAATAATAATAAAATACTTTCTATGACTTCAGATTGGTGTTCTCAAAACTACTGTTCTGACTGGGCCTAAAATAAGTTGTTACAAAGACCTATTTAGTCCTTATCTCTTTCTGATTTGTAGTGAAGGGCTTTCATTTTTTATGAGGTTGGTGAAGGAGGAAGGTTTGGTTAGGGGTGCAAAAGTATGCCGGAGGGGACCTGAAGTTACTCATTTACTCTTTGTAGATGACTGCATCTTTTTTGGTGAAACAATTGAAATAAGTGTTAATGTTTTGCAAGAGATTCTAAAAGAATATGAGGTACGCTATGGACAATGTGTTAATTTTGATAAGTCTCTTTTATTTTTCAGTTCAAATGGTACTAAAAATTCAAGTTAAGAGTGTCACAAAGGTTGATGGTTCAATTTTCATCTAACCCAGAAAAATACATTGGGCTTCCATATATAGTGGGCAGGAATAAGAAAATGGCATTTCAAGTGTTGAAAGATAGAATGGTTAAGAGAATTAACAGTTGGTGTTAAATCCCTTTCACAAGGTGAAAAAGAGGTGTTTATTAAAAGTGTGCTTTAGGCCATACCAACATATTCAACGTCATGTTTCTTAATGCTTGTTTCTTTATGTACGGATTTGGAGCATATTATCAGTAGATATTGGTGGAAAAATTTTAAGGGGAAAAAGGGTATACATTGCTGTGAATGGAAGAATCTATGTGACTTAAAGGAGGATGGGGGATTGGGATTCAAAAATCTAACAAAGCTGTTGCTTTGCTTGCGAAGTAAGAATGGCGTTTGGCAAAAAATCCAAATTCTCTACTAGATAAATAATAAAGGCCAAATAATATCCAAAAACTACCTTTATAAGATCAAATCTAGGAAATAATTCATCATATACCTAGAAGAGTATATGGACAACTAAGCGAGTGTTGCAGGAGGGAATATGATGGCAAGCGGGGTATGGACTAATATTTCAATTTAGGAGGATGCATGGTTACCGAGATTTTTTGTGGATTTCAAAGTTCATAATAATGACAGGAGTAGTGATCTTAATACAATCTCGAATTTAATTGATCAAGAAAATAGATGTTGGAAGAGAGATTTTATTACCAGACATTTCTCCCCAGATGAAGTAGAGCATATCCTTTGCATTCTACTATCCCAACACATATAGGAAGACAGGTTGATTTGAAGAGGAGGCAATTGAAGAATGCACTGAGGAGTGGTTACAAAAGACTATTATAAGGAGATGATACAATTGAGCCTAGGAACTGCAATAATAATCACACCACATTCAACAAGAAGCTGTGGCAGACAAATTTGCCATAAAAAATTAAGATTACAATTTGGAGGTTATTTAACAATTACATTCCTACGTATGGTAATCTTCACTATAGAATGCTTCGGAGCTCATCATTCTGTCTTCAATGCTCAGATATAAATGAAACAATAGAACATACTTTTCGTGATTGCCTAACTGCAAAAAAATTATAGTCGTAGTTACAAGTAACATGGAATCCGAATATCCTTCATATTGGATTTAAAGACTAGCTTATGGACGTTGTGTCTACCTGTTCAGCATGCAAATGTAGAATGGTTTTCTGTGTTCTTTGGGCCATTTGGATAGTAAGAAATAAAGAGGTACATGAAGGGGCTAAAAAATCTTCACATGAATCAGTTGTTTCTATAAAAACATACCTTAAGAAAATTGATGATCTAGCAAAAAATCTACCTACTTAAAAGATGATGAAGGAAAGATGGTGCCCACCAGATCCAGTGTTTATTAAAATAAACTTTGATGCAGCCTTCAAAACTCAAACAAAAGAATCATGTTCGGGTTTGGTATGCACAAATATCGATGGGCAGATGATGAGCTCAAAAATCATTCTGAATAGACACATTCCTTCTCCCTTTGCGACAGAAGATTTGGCATGTTTACATGCAACACAAATGAGAAGCGATCTGGGTTTTCGAAACGTGATAATCGAAGGGGATGTCCGATTTATTATCAGGAAACTGTAAATAGACCAAGATGATAGATCTGTTATAAGTGCCTACATTAAGTATTCGAAGGAGATAAGTAATAAGTTTTATATAGGTTATTTTGAACATGCATGGAGGAAAACAAATAGATTAGCACATATCATTGCTACAGAAGGAGTGAAAAAAGGGAAAGACACTTATCTGGAAGGAGAGGTCCATGATTTTGCAAATACAGAAATGAAGCAAGAGAGAAGACAGTAACGAGCTGCAGCATCGAGAAACCGAGATGTTGAAAGAGTTGCAATGGAAACTGTGGAACTTGTTTTGATCGTCTCGAATTTCATTTTTCTTATTAGAAGAGATGATAGGTTTTCTGAATGGTTTTTTTTTTTTTTTTTTGTTCTGTATTGTATTTGTAAAATGGGGAAGAAAACCCATCTTTAGGCTTGGCTATTTGGCTTCTCTAAGAGTCACTTATTGTGTTAGTTACTTTCACGTTTTTCTGTATGCTTTTTCAGATCAATAAATGAGTCCAGCTATTTGTCAAAAAAAAAGAAGAAAAAAGATTTCCACCAGCTACACCTAGTTTGTTGCTCGTACAAATTGAAGGTGTTGTATTTACTGAGTAATTGTATATCCAGTAATAATTTGAGAAAGAATAAGTGAAAGTAACAAGAACCATTAAACATAAGAAGATGTTTACGTAATTCGGTTCAACAACTTATGTTTGCGGGATTACCGATGAGAAATTTCATATAAATTCTTAATATAAGCTATGGTTTAAGCTCAACCAATGTGTAGATTGTTGCAACTTCACTTTTGTAATAAACTCGTCAAATAAGTCTTTCCCTAGAAAGCTTATATTCCAACTAATAAAATAATCTAATACATAGTAGTTGCACTCAAAATATGTTCCTCACAATAAATTGAATTCGTGCACGTCTAATTATATATAATATATAATATAAAAGAAGTGATGAGAGCATATATAAAAATATAAAGTTTTGGGTTAGTTCTTTGAGTTTCAAAAGTTAAAGTAGCTCCTGTTTTTATAATTAAGTTTTAAATATGATTTTCTTGTAATTTTTAATTAGAATATATTTACGACTTCTAATGATGGCATATAATTATATTAATGAGACATTTAAATATATCAATTTAAACTCATAATTATATTTACTTTATTGATGGTGTATTACCGCATAAAATGACACATCAATCGATAATGATAATTACATTTACTTTTTTGATAATATATAAATCATATATTAACAATATAATTTCTTTTTTTTTTAAATGTTCTCATAAATAACACAAATATTAAACATCATATGATAATTACGAGATATAAAGGGCTCAAAATTACAATTAATACAATATATCATTATCGATTAATTATTATCGATTTTATATTTCTTAATCTGTCAATCAAATATAATTACAAGATAAAACTTTATTACCTTATAACTACAAGTTTATAACCTATTTTTGAAATTGTTTTTAAGTTTTTTAAATTATTAAGAAAATATTTTAAAAATAACTTATAATGTTAATAATCTAAATCAACATGTGCATAGCATGAATAAAGAAAATTAGTACATATATTACAAGGTTTAATATTCGAGCCTTAAATGACAGGATATTATACTTTCAAAACAACATGTTTGAAATTTTATTGTCCAACCACGTAATTTAAAAAAAAAACAAATTTATATTAATTTTAGAACTGCTAATCTCGTAGAGCTCTATCAGATAAGTTTTGAAGTTCTTTAAAAAAAATTATATTCTTTTCGAATTTTTTAAAATTATCCTCGTTATAATTTTATTCATAAAATTTCATTTCTCACCCACTAATATTTACGCAATTTATGCATTAAATTTTATATCATCAAAATTATTTCTATTAATAATATTATTATTTATTTTAGTATTTAAATTTCTAATCATTAGATTTTACAATTAATTCAAAAAAACTTAAGAAAATGTATTAAATTGAAATATAACTTTTAATTAATGATATAAAATTAGTTAATTTTAGTGGATTTTGATGGAAGAAAATCTTGCAATAGATATAAACTAGCGAAAATTTCTTAGTCACATAAAAAATTATCATAAAGATAAAACTAGAAATGGTATTTTATCATCAACATGTTTTTTTTTATATAAATTGAAATTGATAAATTTAAAATTTATCTAAATTCCTGATTTTACATATTAAATATTAATTTTCTTCCTAATCATCTTTTCTTTAAAATTTAATTAATTGATTCAATTAGTATTTTCTTTTTCTTTCCTTCACAACCCTAGTAGTTGTCATATGTGATCGTCGTCTACGCCTTTCTCCGACTAATCTTGATGTCGGATTGAAGCCCTTTCTCATCTTCTTCTTTGTTTACCAAAGAAGGCTGTTGAATAGCCGGAATAAGGAGGTGATGGCACAGAACTAAAGAGAAGAGAAGTTTTTATTTTATAAAAAGTATATTAATATAAAATTATAAACTATTAAATATAATATATATATATATAGAAACTTATACATGCATGTATTATTTAGTTTATTATTTAATGTCAATACTTTAAATGTATAAATCTGATTTAGGAGGAGAAGTTAAGCGTTATTAATATCATATTTTTAATGACATTTTACTAACGTTTTTAATCTTTAATTTTACTTTTATATTTTATCATTAGATTTTTAAAAAATATATCATTTAATTATTCAATAGATAATAGTTTAAAAAATTATAGAAAATTTAGTTAAATTTTTCATAGAAAATTTAATTTAAATAATATGTTTTTATTTATCCTTAAAATTGTTGTTTAAATTTTAAATTTCAAATTTCAAAAATATAATATAAAATTATCATAAATATAAATAATATTTATAGTAATATTTAAATTTCTTTTTTTTCTGATATTATCCATATCCATTTTACGATCCATGTTCGGGATTCATGGTTATCCCTCCCAATAATATTGTCTCCAAAGTTTGAAACTACATTTTCCCAATAATACGTGTCTTATCACTGCACTGCTTGTTGGTGTTTAGAATTTTATTTTAAACTATTTATTAAATTTAAAAATCATCATAAAATATGTATTATATATCTTAACATTTTTATTATTTAATTTAAATTTAAATTTAAGATAATTAGACATATAAATTTATTATTTTTTAAAAATATAAATAAATCTATATTTTTTATTTGATACAATAAAAAAATCTATATAATTTACCACAACTATGGTATAAAAATCATTTTAAATAATAGTATTTTAATTTCTTCTTTTCTATCATATCTTTTTATATCCTCTTATTTTTTATTTTTTGAAAAAAAAAGAAATATTAAATTAAAAATTAATTATATTTTAATTAATACATAAAAAAAACTATTTTTAATATATACGAAAAGTTAAACCAGGGATATTTTGGAGTCTAATACAATCAAATTTCCTTTAACAAAATATAGTAATAAAGATTAAAAATATTTAAAAGACGTAAAAAAAATCAATTTAAAATATAATAATATCGAGACTAGTTGCAATGTCTAACTGAACAACCAACTGGGCGAGTAACATTAGCATATTTTAATGCAATTGATAGCTAATCAAAATAATTATTTTGATTTATTTTATATTTAATTTATGCAAAATAAAAATAAAGATGAAAACCGAAAACAATTGTATTCAGAACTTCAATTCTTAAAATAAACTGTTTTAACAAATTAAAGTTGAAAAAAGAAAAAAACTAAACCAACATCTTACACTTTTTTTCAACTAAAACATTTTTTTAATGCTAAACTATTTCCATGAATTAGATACATCATAACTATTTTTTTATTAAACTAGTTTTTATATATTAAATCAAAGTGAAATTTATTTTTTTATTAAAAATTATTTATTTTACTATTAAAAATTGATATAATTGGTAAAATAACCAGATAATTATGTATGACGTATTACATATGCCTCATTCTGTTGTACAGAGACTAAGTTTTAGTAATAAAAATAGATAAATATTTTAACAAAAAGATAAATTTACTCAACAATCAAATATATAAAAAAATAAAATACAATCTTCTAACATTTACTATAAACACGTAGATAATAATTTAATTGGATGTATGTAGTGTGGGTGTGAGAGGTAGGAATCGAATATATGTAAGATGGAGTCTTTAAAGCTAATTTCTTGGAAGTTTCATTGAATTAGTGGGGCATTTGCTGCGTTTTAAAAGCTTGGCAAGTCTCCGGAATCCTTTCAAAAAAGTTCTCACCACCCTTTTCCAATGTGGTGGCTGACTAAGCCTATAGCTAGGCTCAGATTTGGAATTTTATTTTCTTCAAACTTAATAATATCATCTCTCAAGCATTAAATGATATTAAACTTGTGGAGAGGTTGTTTTTCCTAATTGCATGCGTAAGATTTGGACGGTAGCTGCCTAATTATAAATAAATATAAGTAATTATTCAAATACTAAACTCTATATAATTCATTAATTACATTATAATAAGTGATAAGCCTGAATAATGAAATTTGAATTTTTTATGATTTTATGTCAAGTAATAAATGAAAGGAAGATGATTAGAGTCCACAAATTTTCCACGCAAAATGCCCAGAATTTGAGCAATTAAAATCTCACAAGTACCCTTATAGTATTGTAAAACAAAAATCTAATTTGTGTTTTCTTACATAAACTTATTCTCTCTATTTTTCCAATAAACTTAACAGATGCTTTAGCATTATTTTTAAAAAGTGATTGTGAAAAGTACTTTTAAAAAAATTAGTTTAAAATTTAAGTGTTTTGCATTAATGTTAAAAAGTGCTTTTAATAAATAAAATGTCCATTTTAAATATAGTGTTATAAAGATAACAAATAAGCATTTAAATAATATTTAAATTAGTTAATATTATGATATTTTAATAAGAATGTAGAAAATAGTTTATTAAAATTTTTTGTTAATATTTTAATATATAAAAATAAATTTTAAATATTTTTTAAGCAATTAACGAGAGAAAAGAAAATATTATGTGTTGGAGGAGTGAAAACGTAATTAAACTGTATAAACTACTTCTGGGAGAGAAAAACTAAAAATTTTAAGTTTTCAATTTGGGGAAAAGTGCTTTTGAACTGTCAAAATTTTCCTTCAAAAGTGTTTTTCATATCAAATGTGGTTATCAAAAGCGCTACTAAGGACAACCTAACTCTACATTGCCAAATTTATTTCTTCATTATTTTAACACTT
This sequence comes from Gossypium hirsutum, assembly GCF_007990345.1. NCBI lineage: Eukaryota > Viridiplantae > Streptophyta > Magnoliopsida > Malvales > Malvaceae > Gossypium > Gossypium hirsutum. Next base: position 86,386,507 of record NC_053426.1, read on the forward strand.
TTTCACAATTTTAATGTACATTTTATAATTTCTCATTTTGAGTATCCTCTTTCTTCACCTTTTTCCCCATTCTTATATTAACCCAAATATACATGTCATGGATTTGCAGCATTATTTGAATATATTTTTTCTGTTTAATAGTTCCAAAATTTAATTTTTTTGTCTAAAAACAATAACTACCAACATTAACATTAACATTTTTAAAATATGCATTTTGAAACATTTTTATTTTTTATTTTAAAATTTGTTATCCAAAACAACTTAAAAGTGCAACATTTTCAATAAACATAATTAAAATAAAAATATGTAATTTAATCTTAAATTATTATTATAAAAATATTCAAAACTTTATATTCGATGATAAAAAATTTAAAATAAAAATATATTGCTCTGGATTGACTCTATGTATATTGGTTATATTTATTGTTGCTCTACATTAATCGATGTTGCTACATTATAACTTTTTTTACTAATAATTTTTAATTTAATATTATATAGCATATTTATTTATTTATTAACATGATTTTAGTATGTCTATATATATATATATATGATATTTATCTATACATGATTTTGGTATATTGTATATATTTGGCATAAAAATAGATATAATTATTAATTTCATTCCTATTTTACTAAATTTTCAAAATTTGATTCTCAATACTTTACAAAGAAATTGATAAGTTAGTCCAATTTATAACATCATTAAACATTACTTTAAATTGTTGATCTAGAAATTAATATATCAACAATTTATATGTAATGAATTAACGAAAATCCATATTTCAACAATTTATATGCAGTAAGCTAGTAAAAATTAATAGTTAAAGTTCATGTATTTACCAACAACTAGAGTAACTTCTCAGGTATCTTAAAATGCTATAATTAAATTCTAATAAATTAAAGTAAAAGGACTAATTTTTAATTCTTTTAAAATAAAGAGATAAATTTCATAATTAAAAAAATGAAACATGGATAACATGAAAATAAGTTATGAATAAACCATAATTTTAATTTATTTCACAAATTAATAATCTTACGCAACATAATATATATATATATATATAAAACAAGGTTTTGGTGCAATTCTAGACCACTGCATAGTTTAGCAGTTGTCACTAATAATAAGCTCACACATCATCAATTTTTAAAACAAGTTAATGTATACAGCTATTGAATTTCCATGTCAAGAAATTTATGTATAGATGTATAATTTCCAAAAATAAGTTATGAATAAACCATAATTTTAATTTATTTCACAAATTAATAATCTTACGCAACATAATATATATATATATATAAAACAAGGTTTTGGTGCAATTCTAGACCACTGCATAGTTTAGCAGTTGTCACTAATAATAAGCTCACACATCATCAATTTTTAAAACAAGTTAATGTATACAGCTATTGAATTTCCATGTCAAGAAATTTATGTATAGATGTATAATTTCCAAATGCATAGATAATTCATATTTAATTTTTAGTAATTCCGATTGCATTAAAAAGTCAACACCAAATAATTTCCAAATACTTCAATTTTTGAAGTGGGACTTCAAAATTATCTAATCATATATTTTCATCAAGTTTGTTGTTCTCAAATCACTAAAATGTCCCCCCCCCAAATCTATTATCCATTAAATAAGGGATAAAATGATCTTCTTCAAAAGCATATCTCTATCTATTCGAATGTATGTCTAATCAAAGTCCCCAATAATTTCATTGGGGAATCAACAAATTATGGTGATCATAAACCACTTAAAAGAACAAGCAAGCAAAAAACAGTGAAAAAGAAAAAGAAAAAAAAGTCATCCTTAACAACTACACGGCGGAAGCAAATGTCATGATTCAACAATGGAGTTCAATTAGGAATAGTAACATTAAGCTTAAAGTAGAGCATCATAATTTGTTATTTTTAAACTAGCTTTTAGCTTATTTCAATTCGTTTTTAATCAATTCGATAAAATTTTAAAGGTTCAATTGATTTTTATATATTTTGGTATCAGATGAATCAGTTGGACCACTGATTTCTGGTTCAATTGACAATCTAATTTGATTCTGACAATTATGGGCTAGTGATCATATGCATACATATATACTAGTTTATTTGATTTTTTTTTTTGAGAAAATATGTTGGAATTTTATTCAAACAGATCAAATACAAGGCACAATCAACAGAATTTTATTCAAACAGATCAAATACAAGGCACAATCAACAAAACATCCATAAAATTGGGCCAAAACAAATCTAAATACCAGCAACAGAAACGAAGAAAGGCTCTAGAAGCACCTCAGCCTCAGCCAATGAAATTAAAGTAATTCCTCTCCTGAAAAGCAACAAAAGGTGTTTATGGCCCGTCGGTAGAAGATTCATTTCCTTTTTCCAATAACCTTTAACCCTTTTAACTCTTGTAACAGTTTTCTTTCCAAAATCTTCCCCTACCCAAACTCCCTGCCTTGAAACCAAAAAGGAAATAAAAAGCCCTCCCTCGTTCAATCCTTGTCCACTTCCTCTCTAGAAAAAGCAGGAACTCCATCTTGTAGACAATATTATACCCCTTGCTTTAAGCCTTCAATAGCCAACAAGTGGGCAACATCATTCATCAATCTCTAAACATATTGAAACTTGCAAGTATGAAAATTTTTGCTTAAACCTTTTCCATCTCTTATGAAAGCCCCGATCTCAGATTTATCCTCATCATCTCTTTTTAATTTTTCGATAATAGAGAGAGCATCTCCTTCTACTTCAGCCTTCACAAACCCTAAATCTAGGCATAAAAGTATACTTTAGATACATGCAAGGGCTTATGCAGCAAAAGCAGAAGGTATATTTTCATTTATAACCACTTTAGAACCCAAAACTTTACCCTCTAAGTCTCTGATAACAATTCTTGAACAAGTTTAAATTTCATTTTTCTTGTAAGATCCATCCAAGTTTATTCTAATGAACGAGTTCTCTAGAGGCCTCCATTTCTCTATCTTTATTCTGCTAGAAAGTTTGGAACTGGAAATCCCATCAATTTCACATGCATATTTTTTGATAGAGTTTACTGCTGCTAACCTTGATCTCCTTTGCCCCTTATGTAGCCATTTGTTTCACTTAATCTATATAGCCCAACTCACACAAACAAATAATCGGCACTAAGTGATCGAATCACATAACTTATAGGCACTACGAATAGAAAACTCCCTAGTCTCCTCCCTTGTGCAGACTAGGAAGTCTTCATGCTAGAAATTTGATAGTAGGATGTTTAGGATTCGGCTAACATCCCTACCGCTAAAGGTTTTCCTTATCAAATCCTCTTTCCAACTTTTTGTATTATTGTTAATAAGTTCAGTCACCATAAGAGTATTAGGACATTTCTCACTGTTTTGAATTTTGTAATTCACAGTTCCTTTAATCCATTCAGCCTCCCTTGCTAAGATTTAAGATACAGTCCCTACTCGCCAGCATAAGCCATCCTGAAGAATTCCTTCGACTGCTTAGATGCTATTCTAGGTATATAAAGGTATATTTCCTAACCTTGAATTCAGAAAATTCGTATCTGGATAGTATTTAGCTTTCAAAGTGCACACAAGTAACGAATTAAAAAAATTAATCAATTGCCATCCTTGCTTCACTAATAAAGATAAATTGAATTTGGCAAGACTACGAAATCCCAATCCACCATTATCTTTTAACTCACAAAGCTTCTTCCATTCACACCAATGGATCCCCCTTCTACCTTGCCCTTTTTGACACCAAAAATTCGCACAAATATTCTCCATATCACAGTGAAGAAATTTTGGTAATAAAAAACATGACATTAAGTAGGTAGGAATGGCTTGTAGAACTGATTTTATGAAAACTTCCTTACCCCTTTGCGATAAATGTCTAACACTCCAACTGTCTATCCTACTCTCCATGCGATCTTTTAACAGTTGAAATGTCAATCTCTTCCTTTGCTCCACCATGTTAGGCAACTTAAGATATCTTTCAGGATTTGTGAAATTTCGAACATTCAAGACTTTTGATACCAAATACCTCATTTGAGCAGTTGTATTTGAACTATAAAAAGTAGTGGACTTTTTATAATTAACATATTGTCCAGAAGTCTCTTCATATTCCTTTAGAATCCTTTTAAAAGTTTGTGCCCCATTCATTGAAGCCTTTCTAAATAAGATGCAATCATTAGCAAATTGTAAATGGGAAATCTGTGGACCTCTGCGACATACTCTAAGCTCCTTACGCAACCCTTCTTCCTTAGCCAAATGCATTAATGATAATAGACCTTCACTGCACACTAGAAATAAATAAGGGCTCAATGGGTTTCCTTGCCTCAAACCTCTAGTGGGACAAAATTGTTCCCCCTATCTCCCATTAATCACAATTGAATAAGATATTGAACTTATACAATGAATAATGAATTCCACCCATGAATTAGCAAAGCCTATTTTCAGTAACATCTGGCGTAAAAAGTACTATTCTACCCGATCATATGCTTTGCTCATATCCAACTTCAACACCAAAAGCCCTTTTCTTCTTATTCTTTTTTGTTTATATGCATGAAAAACTTCATAAGCAAGAATAACATTATTGGTAACCAGCCTGCCCGGAATAAAAGCACTTCGAGCATCATCTATACAACATTCTAAAACTTGTTGGAGACGATTTGCAACAATACTAGAAATAACTTTCTCAGCATTGTACAAAGACTCATAGGCTTAAAATTAGATAGATTCATAGGTTGAACAATTTTTGAAATTAACATAATATTTATGTAACAACCTGATTTAGACCTTAATCAGAACGGTGGTTTTAGGACCACGAATCCGAGTTAGAAAAATATTTAAAAATTATTTTCTATGTTTATTTTATGTGAATTTATATTCGTGAAATTTTCGTAATTTAATTTTGTCGTTTGAGTGTCTGATTAAATAAACGGGCTTAATAGCGTAAAATCAAAACTTAATAGTTAAATGTATAAAGGCTAAATTGTTGTTTTCTTTTTAAATGGAAGTACTTATGTTGCAAATAGGCCATTGGTTCTATGAGTGGACGGTTGTAGACAGGTTATATAAGGTTTTATAATTAAATTTTAAAGGTTAAAATAGTAATTAGTATATTATAATGAAATTAAATAAAACAATCATAAAATAGCCATGCATTTTAGTTCACTATTGACCGAAACTTAAAGAAAATAAAGCTTTAGAAAGTTTCAAGCATTCGGCACTTTGGAAGCTTGATTCAAGGTAAGTTTTTGTTCAGTTTTGGATAATTTTTACGTTTTTGATATCGTTGCTTCGAATACTATCCGACCCATGCTTGAATTTCTGATTTTGATGAATATTTTGAGTTATTCCATTGATTAATATTTGATTTTTGAGATGTTAGCTGATGAAATATGAAATATATGTTTTGGATTAGCATGTTTTGTATTGGAATTTTTAATGATTTTGAGTAATTAGGGCTAAATTGTAAAAATAATAAATTGAGGGACTAAATTGTGAAATAAACGAAATGGGTGTGGGGAGTATTCGGCCTAAGTATAGCATGAGCAAATTATGCTTGTTTTGTATTTTATGCAATTAGGAATAATTTGTAAAAGTATGAAAATATCAGGGGTAAAATGGTAATTTGCCCATTTAGGTGTTGTTGGATTAAATTGAATGAAATTGTGTCTGAATGATATTAATTTGAAATTGTATAGATCAAGAACAAAAGAAATCGAGCTTGGATAGAGGAAAAGCAAAAATAGTCGAATAGTCGATTTACATCGTTCGTCGATATCCGAGGTAAGTCTTAAGCAATTAAACATTGTTAATTTCGAATGTAACTCAGTTTAATATGTTGATTTAGAATTCATAAGTTTATATTAGAGTAGCCAAATGTGAATAAGCATAGAAATAATGTATTTGAGTTTAATTCGACTGAGTTATAACATTTGAAAGTCAGTATGAACTATATGAAATATCTGGAATTTTTTATATATGAATTATTTATGAGACAGCTTTATAATAGCGATATTCGGGCTTTGAGCCTAGCAAGCCTTGTGCTGGTGAATTAAATCGGGCTTTATGCCTAGCAGGCTTATTGCCGGTGTATAAAATCAAACTTTGAGTCTAGCAGGCCTTGTGCTGGTGTGTGATACAGGCTTAGGCCTAGTAGGCTTTATGCCGGTGAATTATTATAAGTTTATGCCTAAAAGACTTTATGCTGATGTAGTAATTAAATACGTTAAATGGCTAAATGATCAGGTATAAGTTAGCTTGTTGTTTACTTGAGATAAGGTAAATAAGTAACTTGATATTTGTTACTAATTATGTGTGATACAAATGAAGATTTCATGTGAATTTAGTATGTGTATTCGGCTTAGTAAATAAATAGTATGAATATTGTAGAATTTATTCTTGGATATGTGCATATATGTGATCATGTATATTCGGCCATATAAGTGGTATATGTACATGATGTTATATTATAGTTTTTAAGCTTATATAAATGCGTATGTGTATGTTCGATTATATTAAGATATTTTGGCTTTGACAGTTGAATAATATTAGGTCAAATTGATTAAGTAAGCATTCGGCCAAGGTAGATTTTGTGTATGAAAATGTGATATTTATTTCATTTGTAGGTTTGAGGTTAAGTATGGTAATGATAATGAAGTTTGGATTACCTTAAAATGAGTTGATTAGATGATTGGGATGTTTATTTGCTTATGACTTACTAAGCTATTATAGCTTACTTTGTGTTTTATCTTTATTCTGTTTAATAGATTTTGGATTCAAGTTACAAGCTCGGGGATCGTCAGCGAAGCCTATCACACTATCAACCGTCTTTGGTATTTTATAAGTTACATTTTGGAACTATGGCATGCATAGGCTAGGATATAATTTTGAAATGTTGTATTTCAGTTTACGTATAATTTGAGCCATGCGAAAATGGCTTAATTTCTGTGTTTGAATTCGATTATGCTTAGTTGTGGTTTGAATTCGTTTTAGTTAACGTGTTAAGTACTATAAATGCATGATGTTTGAAATAGGTGTTTTATGCTTTGAAAATGGCTTAACTTCCATGCTTTAATCCGATTTTGTTGGATTATGTTTGAGTTCCTTTAGATTATTATGCCATGCGTTTTGAATGAAAGTTACATATGGTATATTTATATACATATATTTTGAATGTTAAAGATGCTGTTAAATTTGAATGTGTGTATTAGGCTGGTTCAGTTATGGTATTCATACATAAATGATTATTATATCTTGGCTGTTGTATCTGGTCATAGTGTTGAATATGAGATAGCATTATAAGTAGTTTGGTTATGTTTGAACATGACATAAGATCGTTTTAATATGTTTGTTATAAGAGGAAGACATTTGTAATAATTTTGATTAACTTGTGATTTGGTGTTTGACTATATAGATAATTATGCACAAGGAAATGTCTTGATATGTATTTTACCTTAAGTATATATATATAAACATGATGATGATTAATGACGTGTTTCGATTATATATGAATAGGGAATGTATATGGTGTTATAAAAAATTATGCATTATTAAGCTAAAAATGCATGTTATTTATAGGATAATATTCAATGTATGCTTAATGTGCGTATTAAAATAGGTAATGGTTTATAAAATAGATGAATAAGGTTGGAAGTGAACAATTGTCTAACTTATTGGAGAATGCATTTATATTTGGCTTGATGAAATGAAAATGACAAAATGAATTGTTTATAAATGTGTACAAGTTTATGCATGTGATTATTCGAATACGTGTTCTGATTGGTAATACCTCGTAACCCAGTCCGGCGACGGAAATGAGTTAGGGGTGTTACATTTTATTGGTATCAGAGCTACGGTTTAGTCGATTCTAGGACTAACATAGCACGTGTGAGTCTAGCTATACATGTCATAATATATACTGTGATAGTGTGATGACTTCTGACATTTAAAAATGTGTTTTCGTATAGTAAATGGATCCCGACAGAGCTGTAACTGATGATGTCGAGAGTGTAGCGCCTGCTCCCCCGCAAGGGACAGCGCCAATTGAATCTTGGCCTATTTCGAGTAGCCATGAGGGGGAGGCTAAAAAAGCCTTTTATCAAATGATAAATGATTGGTTTACTCAATATATCTGAACTAACCCGGCTACACAACAACCTCCACCCCCGAATAATCCATCTTCGATACCTGTGGTACCTTCGATGATTGATCCGATGAGATTTAACAAGCCTCCTGTTGATAAAATCAGAAAACACGGGGCTGAAGAATTCAGAGCTACTGATGATGATGATGCTGAGCGAGCTGAATTCTTGCTTGATAATACTATCCGCGTGTTTGATGGGTTATTTTGTACCCCAGATGAGTGTTTAAAATGGGCTATATCTTTACTATGAGACATTGCATATCGTTGGTGGACTACACTAGTATTAGTAGTTCCGAGAGAACGGGTGACCTGGGACTTCTTTCAGATTGAGTTTCGTAAGAAATATATCTGCTGAAGATTCATTGATAAAAGCGCAAGGAATTTCTCAAATTAAAACAGGGTCGTATGACTGTGACAAAATATGAGCAGAAATTTGTGAGACTCAGTTGATATGCCCGTGAGTGTGTTTCAACTGAAGCTATCATGTGTAAAAGATTCGAAGACAGTTTGAATGAAGACATTAAATTGTTGGTTGGTATACTTGAAATCAAAGAGTTCGTGGTACTTGTTGAGCGATCTTGCAAAGCCGAAGAGCTCAGGAAAGAGAAAAGAAAAGCTGATTTTGAAGCTAGAGATTCTCGTAAAAGATCGTCGGGTAAAACTTTTCAATTAACATCGAAGAAGTTCAGAGATGATTCTAGTCGATCTAAGGATACTGCAGGCTTTTCTAGACAAGATCGAGACCGACCCCCTGTGAGTTCACGAGCCACTTCGATAGCTAGTGTTGGCAATGTTCGATAGAACAGAGTCGAGTGCAAGCATTGTGATAAATGGCATTTTCGAGATTGCAGATTGCATGACTGGTCTTGTTTTAAATGTGGTCGATAAATCATTTTATCTGAGATTGCCCGATGTTAGTAGAGCAAAACACTACTCAGAACGCGAGACTGAGTAATATGTCAGTGCGAGGCAGACCACCCAGGAATTCAGGTAATGTAGGTGGCAGTCAGAGAGGGACGAAAGATACAACAGTTCGATCTGGGGCTCGTGCACCTTCCAGAGCATATGCTATACACGCTCGCGAGGACGCTTCTTCTCCAGATTTTATTAGCGGTACTTTCACTCTTTATGATACTAGTTTTTTTGCATTGATTGATCCTATTCGACACATTCTTATGTGTGTGAAACATTAGTATCTAGTAAGACTTTTCCTGTTGAGTCTACTGAGTTTGTGACTCGAGTATCGAACCCTTTGGACCGGTGTGTTCTGGTTGATAAAGTATGTAAAAATTGCCCGTTGATGATTCGAGATTCATGCTTTTTGGCCGATTTGGTGTTGTTACGTTTCGACGAGTTCGATATAATTTTGGGTATAGATTGGCTGACCTTGCACGATGTCGTTGTTAATTGCAAAAGAAAGACCATTGATTTGAAATTTCAGAACAACGGGATTATTCGGATTGAGTCTAATGATCTAAGTGGTTTACCAGCAGTAATATCTTCCATGTTAGCTCGGAAGTATGTGAGAAAAGGTTGTGAAGCTTACTTTGCTTATGTACTTGATAGTAAAGTGACTGAAAAGAAGATTGAATCCGTACCAGTTGAGTGTGAGTACTCGGATGTGTTTCCTAAAGAATTACCGGGTTTGCCACCTATCTGAGAGGTAGAGTTTGGTATTGAGTTAGTACCAGGGATGACTCTAATTTCAATAGCTCCATACCGAATGGCACCTATTGAATTAAAAGAGTTGAAAGCATAGTTGCAAAAGTTAACTGATAGAGGTTTTGCATGACCGACTTTCTCTCCTTGGGGTGCTCCAGTTCTATTTGTGAAAAAGAAAGATGGAACTATGAGAATATATATTGATTACCGTCAGCTAAATAAGGTGACTATAAATAATAAATATTCATTGCCACGGATTGACGACCTGTTTGATCAACTGAAAACAGCCACAGTGTTTTCAAATATAGATTTGAGATTCGACTACTATTAGTTGCAAGTTAAAGACTCTGATGTGCCGAAAACTGCCTTCCAAACGAGGTACGAACATTATGAAATTCTGGTTATGCCTTTTGGACTTACTAATGCACCTGCAGTTTTTATGGATTTGATGAATCGGATCTTCAGGCATTTTTTAGATCAGTTTGTGGTTGTGGTTATTGATGATATATTGATTTATTCCCGTGATGAAACTGAACATGTCGAGCATTTGAGACTTGTGTTACAGACTTTGCGAGAAAAATAGTTGTATACGAAGTTTAGTAAATTGAGTTTTGGTTACAAGAAGTTAGCTTTCTGGGACATGTTGTTTCAGCATCAGGTATTCGGGTTGATCCGAGTAAGATTTCAGTAATATTTGACTGGAAACCTCCGAGAAATGTTTCTGAAGTCTGAAGTTTTCTAGGACTTGCTGGTTACTATAGACGATTTTTGAAAGGGTTCTCGATGATTGCAACTCCGATGACCAAGCTACTACAAAAAGATGTTAAGTTTGAGTGGTCAGAAAAGTTTTAGAAAAGTTTTGATCAGTTAAAAACTCTTTTGACCGAAGCTCCAGTGCTAGTTCAGCCAGAATCGGGTAAAGAATTTATTATTTATAGTGATGCATCTTTAAATGGTTTGGGCTGTGTTTTAATGTAAGAAGGCAGAGTTATAGCTTATACCTTGAGACAGTTAAAGCCGCATAAAAAGAACTATCTGACGCACGATTTAGAGTTGGCAGCTATTGTGTTTGCATTGAAAATATGGCGCCACTATCTGTTCGGTGAAAAATGTCATGTTTATTCCGATCATAAAACTTTGAAGTACTTGATGACTCAGAAGAATCTGAATTTGAGACAGCGTCGATGGTTAGAGTTGCTAAAAGATTACGAGCTAGTGATTGACTATCATCCAGGAAAGGCTAATGTTGTTGCTGATGCTCTAAGTCAAAAATCCCTATTTGCTTTGCGTGCAATGAATGCATATATGGTTATGTCAGATGATGGTGCGATAATAGTCGAGTTAAAAGCAAGACTGTTATTTATTCAACAAATTTGCGAAGTTCAGAAGGTCGATAATGATTTGTTAGTAAAACGGGCTCAATGTGATTCAAACATTGATTCAGAATTTCAAGTGGATGCCGAGGGATGTTTGCGATTCAGAAACTGAATATGCGTTCCGAGAAATACAGAGTTGATTTAGATGATTTTGAACGAAGCTCATAACAGTCAGCTACCTATTCACCCGGGTAGTAGGAAGATGTATAATGATCTGAAACAGCACTATTGGTGGCAAGGTATGAAACGAGACATTTCTGACTTTGTATCGAAATGTTTAGTCTGTCAGCAAGTAAAAGTTGAACATCAGGTACCTTCTGGATTGCTTCAGCCGATTATGATACTTGAATGGAAATGGGATAGAGTCACGATGGATTTTGTGTCCGGTTTACCGATGACACCGAGCAAGAAAGATGCAATCTGGGTTATTGTAGATACATTGACTAAATCTGCTCACTTTGTTCCGGTTCGTACAGATTACTCGCTTGATAAGCTGGCTGAATTGTATGTTTCTCATATCGTGAGGTTACATGGTGTGCCTATATCTATTGTTAAGATAAGATCTGAGGTTTACATCGCGGTTTTGGAAGAAATTGCAAGATGCACTAGGTACGAAATTACATTTCAGCTCTGTTTTCCATCCGCAAACAGATGGTCAGTCTGAACAACTCATTCATATACTTGAGGATATGTTGAGATGTTGCATTCTCGAGTTCGAAGATACGTGGGAACGATATCTACCTCTGATTGAATTTGCGTATAATAACAGCTTTCAATCGAGTATTAAAATGGCACCTTACGAGGCTTTATACGGTCGTAAATGTCGTACACCATTATATTAGACAGAGCTTAGTGAAAATAAGATACACGGGGTCGATTTGATCAGAGAAACTGAATAGAAAGTGAAAGTGATCTGTGAAAGTCTGAAGGCAGCATCAGATTATCAGAAATCATATGCAAACTTGAAACGTAAAGATATAGAGTTTTAGATCAAGGATAGAGTGTTTTTGAAATTCTCATCGTGGAAGAAAATACTCAGATTTGGTTGTAAAGACAAATTGAGTCCGAGATTCATTAGGCCGTATGAGATTATCGAGCAAATCGGGCCGGTTACTTATAGATTGTTGTTACCACCTGAACTAGAAAAGATTCACAATATATTACATGTTTCGATGCTTCGTAGATATCGAGCTAATCCTTCACATGTGATTAGTCCGTCAGAGGTTGAGATTAAGCCCGATATGACATATAAAGAAGAACCGATTTGCATTTTAGCTCGCGAAGTTAAAGAATTGCGAAATAAGAAAATTTTGTTAGTGAAAGTATTATGGCATAAACACGGATTTGAGGAAGCAACGTGGGAGCCAAAGGATGCAAAGAAAGAGCGTTATCCGAACCTACTCACCAGTAAGATTTTTGGGGACAAAAATCCCTAGGGGGAGAGTTGTAACAGCCTGATTTAGACCCTAATCGGATCGATGGTTTCGGGACCACAAATTCGAGTCAGAAAAATATTTAAAATTATTTTGTGTTTATTTTATGTGAATTTATATTCGTGAAATTTTCGTAATTTAATTTTGTCGTTTGAGTGTCCGATTAAATAAACGGGCTTAATTGGGTAAAATCAAAACTTAATAGTTAAATGTGTAAAGGCCGAATTGTTCTTGTCTTTTTCAATGGAAGTACTTATTTTGTAAATAGACCATTGGTTATATGAGTGGACGATTGTAGACATGTTATATAAGGTTTTATAATTAAATTTTAAAGGTAAAAATAGTAATTAGTATATTATAATGAAATTAAAAAAAAACAATCATAAAATAGCCATGCATTTTAGTTTATTATTGACCGAAACTTAAAGGAAATAAAGCTTTAGAAAGTTTCAAGCATTCAACACTTTGGAAGCTTGATTCAAGGTAAGTTTTTGTTCAGTTTTTGATAATTTTTACGTTTTTGAGATCGTTGCTTCGAATACTATCCGGCCCATGCTTGGATTTCTAATTTTGATGAATATTTTGAGTTATGCCATTGATGAATATTTGAGTTTTGAGATGTTAGTTGATGAAATATGAAATATATGTTTTGGATTCACATGTTTTGTATTGGAATTTTTGATGATTTTGAGTAATTAGGGCTAAATTGTAAAAATAATAAATTGAGGGACTAAATTGTGAAATAAACGAAATGGGTGTGGGGAGTATTCGGCCTAAGTATAGCATGAGCAAATTATGCTTGTTTTGTATTTTATGCAATTAGGAATAATTTGTAAAAGTATGAAAATATCAAGGGTAAAATGGTAATTTGCCCATTTAGGTGTTGTTGGATTAAATTGAATGAAATTGTGTTTGAATGATATTAATTTGAAATTGTATAGATCAAGAACAAAAGAAATCGAGCTTGGATAGAGGAAAAGAAAAAATAGTCGAATAGTCGATTTACATCGTTCGTCGATATCCGAGGTAAGTCTTAAGCAATTAAACATTGTTAATTTCGAATGTAACTCAGTTTAATATGTTGATTTAGAATTCATAAGTTTATATTAGAGTAGCCAAATGTGAATAAGCATAGAAATAACGTATTTGAGTTTAATTCGACTGAGTTATAACATTTGAAAGTCAGTATGAACTATATGAAATATCTGGAATTTTTTATATATGAATTATTTATGAGACAGCTTTATAATAGCGATATTCGGGTTTTGATCCTAGCAAGCCTTGTGCTGGTGAATTAAATCGGGCTTTATGCCTAGCAGGCTTATTGCCGGTATATAAAATCAGACTTTGAGTCTAGCAGGCCTTGTGCCGGTGTGTGATACAGGCTTTGGCCTAGCAGGCTTTATGCCGGTGAATTATTATAATTTTATGCCTAAAAGACTTTATGCTGATGTGGTAATTGAATACGTTAAATGAGCTAAATGATCATGTATGAGTTAGCTTGTTGTTTACTTGAGATATGGTAAATAAGTAACTTGATATTTGTTACTAATTGTGATACAAATGAAGATTTCATGTGAATTTAGTATGTGTATTCGGCTTAGTAAATAAATAGTATGAATATTGTAGAACTTATTCTTGGATATGTGCATATATGTGATCATGTATATTCGGCCATATAAGTGGTATATGTACATGATGTTTTATTATAGTTTTTAAGCTTATACAAATGCGTATATGTATGTTTGATTATATTAAGATATTTTGGCTTTGACAGTTGAATGATATTAGGTCAAATTGATTAAGTAAGCATTCGACCAAGGTAGATTTTGTGTATGAAAATGTGATATTTATTTCATTTGTAGGTTTGAGGTTAAGCATGGTAATGATAATGAAGTTTGGATTACCTTAAAATGAGTTGATTAGATGATTGGGATGTTTATTTACTTATGACTTACTAAGCTATTATACCTTACTTTGTGTTTTCATCTTTATTCTGTTTAATAGATTTTGGATTCAAGTTACAAGCTCGGGGATCGTCAGCAAAGTCTATCACACTATCAACCGTCTTCGGTATTTTATAAGTTACATTTTGGAACTATGGCATGTATAGGCTAGGATATAATTTTGAAATGCTGTAATTCGGTTTATGTATAATTTGAGCCATGCGAAAATGGCTTAATTTCTATGTTTGAATTCGGTTATGCTTAGTTGTGGTTTGAATTTGTTTTAGTTAACGTGTTAAGTACTATAAATGCATGATGTTTGAAATAGGTGTTTTATGCTTTGAAAATGGTTTAACTTTCATGCTTTAATCTGGTTTTGTTGGATTATGTTTGAGTTCCTTTAGATTATTATGTCATGTATTTTGAATGAAAGTTACATGTGGTATATTTATATACATATATTTTGAATGTTAAAGATGCTGTTAAATTTGAATGTGTGTATTAGGCTGGTTCGGTTATGGTATTCATATATAAATGATTATTGTATCTTGGCTGTTGTATCTGGTCATAGTGTTGAATATGAGATAGCATTATAAGTAGTTTGGTTATGTTCGAACATGACATAAGATCGTTTTAATATGTTTGTTATAAGAGGAAGACATTTGTAATGATTTTGATTAACTTGTGATTTGGTGTTTGACTATATAAATAATTTTGCACAAGGAAATGACTTGATATGTATTTTACCTTAAGTATATATATATATAAACATGATGATGATTAATGACGTGTTTCGATTATATGTGAATAGGGAATATATATGGTGTTATAAAGAATTATGCATTATTAAGTTAAAAATGCATGTTATTTATAGGATAATATTCAGTGTATGCTTAATGTGCGTATTAAAATAGGTAATGATTTATAAAATGGATGAACAAGGTTGGAAGTGAACAATTGTCTAACTTATTGGAGAATGCATTTATATTTGGCTTGATGAAATGAAAATGACAAAATGAATGGTTTATAAATGTGTACAAGTTTATGCATGTGATTATTCGAATACTTGTTCTGATTGGTAATACCTCGTAACCCAGTCCGGCGACGGAAACGGGTTAGGGGTGTTATAATTTATAACATTTAGAGGTTTTAGTAGCATGCCTACATTTAGTATTTTAAGATAAGAAATTGCTCATATCAAGCCTAATAATGTGCCAAAATTGTTGGTAAAAAAAGCATAAAAAACCCATAATTTCTTGTTGCTTTTGTTGGCACCATACCTTTTAGAATAGCAAAAACCTCTTCAGCAGTATACCATGCCAATAACACTTGATTCATATCATGCGTTATTCGTTGCTCCACTCTAGTAATATATGCTCCACTTCTCCCACACCTTTCGTAGAAAAAATATTTTCAAAATATTTTCGAGCAATATCTTCCATCTCACTCTTTATATTTGTAATTTCTCCCACTTCATTTTTCAAACTCCTGATACGATTGATATGTCTCCTTTGCGATGCAAATTTATGGAAGAACGCAGTTTCCTATCCCCCATTTTTCAGCCAGTTTGCTCAATCCCTTTGTTCCCAGTACACTTATTCTTACTCCATCTCCCATTTAAGATGAAGTTTCACATCAATAATTTCAGAAAGCTCATCATCATCCTTTACCGCTTCAGTTAAAATTTTAAATTTTTGATTCAAAACTTTTGTTGCCCCAACCCATTTCTCCTTAATGTTCCTTTCCCATACCAGCAAGGTATTTTTAAGCGCATCCAATTTTGCTAGGACATCACCCATAATTGAATCCCATACACGTCGCACCAATTCTTCACAAGAATCTTCGAAAATCCATTAAGCTTAAAATCTAAATTTTCTACATTTTCTCCCTGTTTCTGTGACTGATTTGTTTGAATTAAAAGAGGGGAATGATCTGAAAAAGAGTAAGGCAAATGCCTAATTGAAAAATCAAGAAAATTATTCAACCACTGAGAATTGACCACCCCTCTATCCACCCGCTCTCTTATATTTGTTTATGGTAGATTCCCTCTTTCCTAAGTAAGCCTGGAACTCGAGAAGCCCCTATCCACTAACTCACCAACTCACATTCCTCCAAAGTCTTACAAAAATTCTCTATACATTTTTCCTCCCTTGGCATTCCTCTAGACTTTCAATGAGAATATAAAATCTTGTTGAAATCTCCACATACAATCCATGGTAAGTCATGATTTCTCCTTATTCGCCAAAGAATTTCCTAACTTTCCTTTTTGTTTCTGACATCCGGAGCCTCATAAAATCCCGTTAATCTCCATTTCAAATTCACTTCTGATTCTTGAATATTTGTATCTAGATGATTCCTAGAGAAACTGTAACACCCCTTACCCATATTCGTCGTCGGAATAGGGTAGGAGGCATTGCTGGAGTTTATCAAATTAATTTTTCATTAATATGAGTTAAATACTATTCATTTACTAAAACATGTCATGGCGTCCTTTAGATGGCCTCCAAAGCCCAAAACATACTTCGAGACCAAACCAGAATTAAATCTAACCATAGGGAATTTTTTGCAAAATCCCAAAGTTTTTTTTTGCTCAATATAACCCCTTATTAAATATCTAACCTTCCCTGCAAATTTTAAAACCGAGACCAATCCAACCAACCAATTCATTTCAATCAATTTGATACCAAATTATATTACTATTATAATTATACTATTTAACATATTCATCATTCTTTACTTTAATGTATATTCATTAAACAAGTCTTAGTATTTATATAATCATCAAACCTTATACATGCCATATAAATCAAAAAGGAAATTTACAAAAGCTACCGGAGATAATCTGGATAGTGTGATCCTCTGTGTTGATCCGATCCTCCGTATTTTTCCACGTCAATCTACAAGAGACATTGAATACATTCAAGTAAGCTTATAGAAGCTTAGTAAGTTCATAGGCATAAAACATAAATCTTACCAAATATTTATACACTTATACAATATACACAACTATTAAGTTCACCTGTCAACCACAGTCATTGGTGAGTTCCCTTTGTATAAACTTACTACCACTCATCCATTTCCTTTAATTCTTTTGGGCCCATTTGTCGCATATCATTCTTCAACCAAATTAGGGAACGGTTACGGAAAATTGAGTACTTCAATTTCACTTTGCCATAGTATAACTATGGTCTTGCGTATGATCACTTATCACTTTTTGAAGTCATAGTCCTGCCACGGTCTTACACTGATCACATTTATCACTTGTCACTGATCAGATAAGTGTAGCTAAAGCTACCACTTATCACTTGTCACTTATCACTGATCAGATAAGTGTAGCTGAGGCTACCACTTATCACTTGTCACTGATCAGAAGTACTCAAATCCGATGTTCCGCTCAATTTGATCATTTATTTGATTTTCGGGTTGTTATTTTATTCTCTATTCATCAATAAATATATTTCATCATACATTATATAATTCATAAAATTTACATATAATCATTAAACTTCAACCATATGAACTTACCTAGGTCGATTTGTAAAATTTGTGAAAGTTCAGGGGCTAATCAGCTACTTTTTCTTTTTCTCGACTTGCTTCGGGTTCTCGATTTGCAGTAAAAATATGAAAAACCAGCTTAAGAAAACCCTTCTATGGTGTTTTTGCTGATGAGAATGCAGAAAAATAATGAGAATTCTAGATAATTCAACTTCAGTCCTAGTTTATTAAGTAAATTTTGCAATATTCCAATTTTGCCCTTAATTTATCAATTTTCCTGCTGATTTCATACACCTTGCCGTCCAGCCGAAATAGACCTTGGGTCTATTTTCCTTTTAAACCCTTTTTCTTTTATCATTTAAGCTATTTAATCATTTCCCATAATTTTACATTTGTTACAATTTAGTCCTTTTTATTCAATTAACTATCGAAACTTTAAAATTTCTTGACGAAACTTTAATACTAACTTATTAACACTCCATAAATATTTATAAAAATATTTATGGCTCGTTTTAAAAATTTTCAAACTCTCGATATCTCGTTTCCGATTCTAATTTAATTTTTATTTCTAGTACACTATTCGCTATTTCAAAAATTTTCCTAACTTCACACTTAACTTATATTCACTAAATTATTAATATTTTCTACTCATTTTTCGGATTTAGTGATCTCGAATCACTGTTCCGGCACCACTGAAAATTTAGGCTATTACAATTCTCCCCCTCTTAAGAAATTTCGTCCTTGAAATTTGTTACCTGAAAATAGGTTCAGATATTGTGATTTCATTGATTCCTCCGTTTCCCAGGTTGCCTCCTCCAGACCATGTCGATGCCATAACACTTTTACTAACGGTACCCGTTTGTTCCTTAACTCTTTAATTTCCCAAGCTAGAATTTTCACCAGTTCTTCTGAATAAGTCATGTCGGGTTGGAGCTCTATTTCTGTATGAGGAATTACATGTGATGGATCTGATCTGTACCATCTCAACATAGACACATGAAACACGTTATGAATCTTTTCAAGCTCCGAGGGCAAATCCAATCTAGAAGCTACCGGACCGATTCTTTCAATGATTTCATACGGCCCGATAAATCGTGAGCTGAGTTTTCCTTTTCTACTGAACCGCAAAACTTTCTTCCACAATGACACTTTCAAGAATACACGATCACCCACATTAAACTCTATATCTCTTCTCTTTAAATCTGCATATGATTTTTGCCGATCGGAGGCAGCTTTTAAACAATCTCGAATAATACGAACTTTTTTTTTGGTTTCCCGAATCAAGTCCACTCCCATTAGTTTCCATTCACTTAATTCAGACCAATATAATGGAGTTCTAAACTTTCTTCCATACAGAGCTTCAAATGGTGCCATTTTAATACTAGTTTGATAACTATTATTATAAGCAAATTCGACTAAAGGTAAATACCTTTCCCAGCTGCCGCCAAACTCAAGTACACAACACCTTAACATATCTTCAAAAATCTGAATCACTCGCTCTGACTGCCCGTCTGTCTGAGGATGAAAAGCTGTGCTGAGATTTAATTTAGTGCCCAAAGCCTCTTGTAATTTACTCCAAAATCTCGAAGTAAATCTTGGATCTCGATCCGAAATAATAGATATTGGAACTCCATGTAATCTCACAATCTCAGAAATATACAATTCTGCTAACTTCTCCAATGAAAAATTTAATCTGACTGGAATAAAATGTGCCGACTTTGTCAATCTATCAACGATAACCCAAATTGAATCTTTCTTTTTCGAAGTCACAGGAAATCCTGATACAAAATCCATCGTAATATGTTCCCACTTCCATTCAGAAATCATAATAGGTTGTAATAAACCCGTTGGTACTTGATGCTCTGCTTTCACTTGCTGACAGATTAGACATTTTCAACAAATTCACAAATCTCTCGTTTCATACCAGGCCACCAGTACATTCTTTTTAAATCGCAATACATTTTTGTACTACCCGGATGAATAGAATACTTACTATTATGAGCTTCAGCAAGAATATCATTTTTCAATTCTGAATTATTCAGAACACAAATTTTGTTACGATAACGCAACATACCATCATCATCAATGCTATATTCTGAACTCAAATTATCCTGAACCGTTTGTCGTTTCAGTACTAGTTTCGGATCATCACTCTGTAATTCACGGATCCGTTGAAGGAATGTAGATTTTTCTTTCAATTCTGCTAATACTGAACCATCTTCATTAACAGACAAATGAACATTCATTGCTCGAAGTGCAAACAATGATGATTTTCGGCTAAGTGCATCAGCGACCACATTAGCTTTCCCTGGGTGATAATCAATAACAAGATCATAATCTTTCAATAGTTCGAGCCATCGTCTCTGTCTCAAGTTCAGCTCTTTCTGTGTCATCAAATATTTCAGACTTTTGTGATCGGTGTACACATAACATTTTTCCCCATATAAATAATGTCTCTAGATTTTTAAAGCAAACACAATTGCGGCCAACTCCAAATCATGGGTAGGGTAATTTTTTTCGTGTGGTTTTAATTGCCGAGAAGCATATGCCACTACTTTCTCTAACTGCATTAAAACACAACCCAAACCATTTAAAGATGCATCATTACACACAACATATGGTATACCTGATTCTGGCTGAGTTAACACTGGAGCTTCTGTCAACATCTTCTTCAACTGGTCAAAACTTTGTTGGCACTCTTCAGACCATACAAATTCAACATTCTTCTGAAGTAGTCGAGTCATCGGTCAAGCAATCATTGAAAAATTTTTAACAAATCGGTGGTAGTATCCCGCTAATCCCAGGAAACTCCACACTTCTGTTACGTTCTTTGGTGTTTTCCAATTCACCACTGCTGACACTTTACTTGGATCTACTCGAATTCCTTCAGCTGAAACAATATGACCCAAAAATCCAACCTCATGTAGCCAAAATTCACACTTGCGGAACTTTGCATACAACTGCTTCTCTCTCAAAGTCTGTAACACACTTCCAAGTGTTGTACATGATCAGGCTCGGTCTTCGAATAGATCAGTATATCATCAATAATACAACCACGAATCTATCCAAATAAGGTTGAAAAATCCGATTCATCAAGTCCATAAATGTAGCAGGAGCATTAGTTAAACCAAATGGCATTACCAGAAATTCATAATGGCCATACTGAGTTCTGAAGGCAGTTTTTGGCACGTCACATTCTTTAACTTTCAGCTGATAATACGCAGATCGAAGATCTATTTTTGAAAACACAGCAGCACCTTTCAATTGATCGAATAAATCATCAATGCGGGGCAAAGGATATTTGTTCTTGATTGTAACCTTATTTAATTGTCTGTAATCTATACACAATCTCAACGAACCATCTTTCTTTTTAACAAACAAAACAGGTGCACCCCAAGGAGATGTACTCGGTCTAATAAACCCTTTATCTAACAATTCTTGCAACTAAGTCTTCAACTCTTTTAATTCTGCCAGGGCCATTCTGTATGGTGTTATGGATATTGGAGCTGTTCCCGGGATCACATCAATCACAAACTCAACTTCACGATCTGGCGGTAAACCCGACAATTCTTCAAGAAACACATCATCAAATTCATTAACAACTGGCAACTATTTCAACTTTGATTCAGAATCCCGAGTATCAAGAATATAAGCTAAATATGCTTCATTACCCTTTTGTATTAGCTTTTGAGCTGAAAAGGTTGAAATAATTCGGACATTATCTTTCATATTTCCAAACTTAGCCGAAATAATTTCTCTTGTCTGATTTTTCAAATCAATTTGTTTCTCCCGACAGTTCACTACAGCGTCATGTTTTGTTAACCAATCCATCCCCAGAATAATATCAAATTCTCGAAAGGGTAACAACATCAAATCAGCAGGGAATTCACAGCCTTTCACTTTCAGTGGACAATTACGACATATTAAATTAACCATCACACTTTGACCTAATGGATTAGTGACTTGTATATCATAATTAGTGGACTCAACAGATAATTTCTTTTCAGATGCTAGCATAGTGCAAATATATGAATGAGTAGACCCAGGGTCTATTAATGCATAAACAGTAACATCATAAAGAGAGAAAATACCAGCAATTAGATCAGGAGCCGTAGCCTCTTCCCTTGCTCGAATGGCATAGGTACGTGCTGGTGCTCTATTCTCTGATTGACTAACTGGTTCTCTCATGCCCGAACAGGTAGCCCCTGTAGCACTGCTCTGGCCCGAACGTATACTTCTTTGGGGAGTGGTTCTCTATATCTCTTTCTGATCCACTTCATCTTTTTGCAGATGAGGACAATCTCTAATAAGATGATCAGTAGCCCCACATTTATAACAAGCCCCCATCTTAGTCCTGCATTCACCGAAATGATGTCTTCCATAATATTGACACTTAGGTCGAGGAGTATTCTGAACACTGCTCACACTTGCTGCAGGTCTATCAAATACCCTGAAATCAGATTTTCTTGATCTACCTCTACCCAATCTTCCCGGCACGAATGTAGTTCGACTAATTGCTTCTCTAGATTTCTTCACTGGCAAATCTGAAAATGACTTAGAAGCACCTCTTTTAAACGACTCTTTATTTTTCCGATCTCGCTGTATTTTTCTGTTATATACTTTTTCGAGCTTTTGAGCACGGTCTGATAGAACAACAAACTCTCGTATTTCATTAGCCCCAATCATCATTCTAATTTCATCATTTAACCCTTCTTCAAATCTGATACACATTTCTTCTTCAGTAGGTACAATGTCTCGGGCATATTTGTTGAGGTAGACAAATTCTCTTTCGTATTCAGCCACTGACTTATTTCCCTGTCGTAGATCAAGAAATTCTCTCTTTTTCTTGTCTAGATATCTTTTCCCCACATATTTCTTTTTAAACTCGTTCTGGAAAAATTCCCAAGTAAGCTTCTCTGCAGGTACTACAGCTTCCACAGTTTCCCACCAGTTATATGCTTCTTCTTTTAACAATGAGACAGCGCATCGTAGATAATCCTCCGGAGAACAAGCCATCTGTTTAAAAATTCTTACCAAACTCTGTAGCCAATACTCAGCTTTTACAGGGTCATCATTTGATCTCCCTCGAAATTCCTCAGCTCCAAACTTCCTAAGCTTTTCAATCGGAGAACGTTTACTAGTTTCAATTATTGAAGGAGGTGGAAGAGCAACCGGAGGTACCACAGGTGGTGCAGTAGGGGGAGGAGGTGGTTGAGCCTGACTTCTTTCTTGTACCATCTCCTTATACCACTGATTCATAACTCCATAAATCATATTTTTAAGTTCTCACTCTCGCATCATAGAAATTGGAATATCACTACTTGTTCCTTGTTCAGAAGTTTGCACTCTACTGTTAGCTTCCTCCTGTTCAGTGCGTTCAGGTCAATCTGACATCTTTATAATCGGAGAGTATCTATAAACATGACAAAGATTAGATCGGATCATACACATCACACTATCACAGATTTATATGGCATGTATTTCTAAACACTTTACACATAGCACACGTTTCGAGAACCGGCTAAACCGGGCTCTGATACCACTAAATATAACATCCATTACCCGTATTCGTTGCCAGAATAGGGTAGGAGGCATTACCGGAGTTTATCAAATTAATTTTCCATTAATATGAGTTAAATACTATTCATTTACTAAAACATGTCATGGTGTCCTTTAGATGGCCTCCAAAGCCCAAAACATACTTCGAGACCAAACCAGAATTAAATCGAACCATAGGGAATTTTTCGCAAAATCCCAAAGTTTTTTTTGCTCAATATAACCCCTTATTAAATATCTAACCTTCCCTGCAAATTTTAAAACCGAGACCAATCCAACCAACCAATTCATTTCAATCAATTTGATACCAAATTATATTACTATTATAATTATACTATTTAACATATTCATCATTCTTTACTTTAATGTATATTCATTAAACAAGTCTTAGTATTTATATAATCATCAAACCTTATACATGCCATATAAATCAAAAAGGAAATTTACAAAAGCTACCGGAGATAATCTGGATAGTGTGATCCTCTGTGTTGATCCGATCCTCCGTATTTTTCCACGTCAATCTACAAGAGACATTGAATACATTCAAGTAAGCTTATAGAAGCTTAGTAAGTTCATAGGCATAAAACATAAATCTTATCAAATATTTATACACTTATACAATATACACAACTATTAAGTTCACCTGTCAACCACAGTCATTGGTGAGTTCCCTTTGTATAAACTTACTACCACTCATCCATTTCCTTTAATTCTTTTGGGCCCGTTTGTCACATATCATTCTTCAACCAAATTAGGGAACGGTTACGAAAAATTGAGTACTTCACTTTCACTTTGCCATAGTATAACTATGGTCTTGCGTATGATCACTTATCACTTTTTGAAGTCATAGTCCTGCCACGGTCTTACACTGATCACATTTATCACTTGTCACTGATCAGATAAGTGTAGCTAAAGCTACCACTTATCACTTGTCACTTATCACTGACCAGATAAGTGTAGCTGAGGCTACCACTTATCACCTGTCACTGATCAGAAGTACTCAAATCCGACGTTCCGCTCAATTTGATCATTTATTTGATTTCGGGTTGTTATTTTATTCTCTATTCATCAATAAATATATTTCATCATACATTATATAATTCATAAAATTTACATATAATCATTAAACTTCAACCATATGAACTTACCTAGGTCGATTTGTAAAATTTGTGAAAGTTCAGGGACTAATCAGCTACTTTTTCTTTTTCTCGACTTGCTTCGGGTTCTCGATTTGCAGTAAAAATATGAAAAACCAGCTTAAGAAAACCCTTCTATGGTGTTTTTGCTGATGAGAATGCAGAAAAATAATGAGAATTCTAGATAATTCAACTTCAGTCCTAGTTTATTAAGTAAATTTTACAATATTCCAATTTTGCCCTTAATTTATCAATTTTCCTGCTGATTTCATACACCTTGCCGTCCAGCCGAAATAGACCTTAGGTCTATTTGCCTTTTAAACCCTCTTTCTTTTATCACTTAAGCTGTTTAATCATTTCTCATAATTTTACATTTGTTACAATTTAATCCTTTTTATTCAATTAACTATCGAAACTTTAAAATTTCTTGACGAAACTTTAATACTAACTTATTAACACTCCATAAATATTTATAATAATATTTATGGCTCCTTTTAAAAATTTTCAAACTCTCGATATCTCGTTTCTGATTCTAATTTAATTTTTATTTCTAGTACACTATTCGCTATTTAAAAAATTTTTCTAACTTCACACTTAACTTATATTCACTAAATTATTAATATTTTCTACTCATTTTTCGGATTTAGTGATCTCGAATCACTGTTCCGACACCACTGAAAATTTAGTCTATTACAGAAACAACAAATATTAACCAAGTCATTTCCATTTCATGCCAAATTAAGTTCTCTTAGAACCATCTGCACTCACATCCATCCCATTATTGAAACCACATTTTTGACGAACTTTCTTCATTCTCCTTCCATCCAATTTTGTCTCCATTAAGAAAACAATTTGGGGATAAATAGCCTTCATCATAAATTGGAGTCGTCAAATAGCTCGAATACTCCCAAATCCGCGGACATTCCAACATACAATTTTCATGGCACTTAGCTGGCATGCCCCTTGGCAGCTGCCAATAAATGGTTAGAATGAGCATTTTGTTGCTCAACCGGGGCTCCTATTGAATTAGTCACTTCTGAAACATTAGGGACCACTAACTTTGTTCTAGGCTTTTTCTTCCCTTCTACGTTCCTAATTGGATCTTCTTCAAAATCATGTTCCATACTATTGCGCCTCAGTCCATCAAAAAATCTAGATTGATTCCCCGTATCATGATCTAGATGTCCTTCCAAGTTGAAACCCAACATCGAATTAATATTGCTCTATGTATCACTCCTAAAATCATTCCTTTTATTACTCTTCGATCCATGCACGCTCCAATTTCTTTCCTTAGAAATGCCATCCCCTTCCTCACGTAGCCATACACTACTCACGGTTGTGGCTCTCCTCATCTGCGCTTACAAGGACAAATCCCATCCAAAATCCGTAACATCTCCTCTCTAATGCAATCAAATTGGACAAAACTTATCATTGTGGCTCAAATAGCCACATAAGAAATAGAAAAGAGTAAGTTTCTCATACCGAAAACTCACATAAGTGAATTTCGATGATGGGAGCACAATCTTCTTCCTTGTCTTTAGTGGCTTCCTTACATCAAGCTCTACTTGAATCCTAAGATAATTCTTCAATCCTCGATTTATTTGCTTAGAATCATATTCCATAAATCTCCCAATAAAATTTTGCAATTGCATCGCCACTGTCTCCGAAAAGATGCCCTGATGTAAATCATGGATTTGCACCCAAAAAGTTCAAAAAACTAGAGGGACCTGTAGTGGATCTTCGCCATTCTCCAAACAGTGAATTATCAAATGATGGTTGTTAAATGCCCGAGGAGATCCTTGACCACCTGATCAACATCCATTTCATGGAAAAACTTAAATAAGAATCTCTTCACACCCAGATTTGAGATCTGAACCTCACCTAACGAATGCCACAAATTTGCCATTGCATTTTTCATTGCCTGAAAATGAACAATGCTTCTGCTAGAAACTAGCCTCAGATCAATCGACAATAACAATGCATCTTCTTCTTCCCTATCCTTAAAATTTAGCCCTGTCATCTCTTCCTCCATGGCAGAAACTCTCACACAATAGATATCCAATTCCTACTTTCTTAGAAAAGTACCCTGAGAGGTCCAGACAAAAGAATAAAAAACAAAAGACAAGAAGAAAAAAGCAAGACGTGCTACAATGAGCAAAGAAAATTCACTTAAATGGAAAATTAAATTAAATATATTAAAAGAAAGAAATTGTTAAAATTAAGTTAAAAAGGAAATTAAGATAACAACATAATATATGCTCTATACTTAAATAAATCTGAATAAACTAAATATTAACTCAGTTGGAAATATCAAAAATAACTTTATTCAATTATAACACACAGAGATATAAAATTTTAAATGTTTTAGTTGTTTTCTTTAAAATTAAAAGTTTTTTTTGGTCGACTTTAAAATTGAAAGTTATTTCATATGCATGATAATATACATACTTATCCATTTATACAAACTAACTTAATTTTTAAACCCATCACTCATCCTTTCAGATTTTTTTCTTTTATAATTATCCTTTTACATCATATTTTTATAACATATGATGTGATCATAAATTCAACCCTTAATGATTAAATTTAATATTTTCTATTAAAGTCAATAAAAAATACAGTTTAATAAAATATATTTTATAATGGGAAGTAATTTTATATTAATTATTAACGAAAAAATATGTTTATATTAATTATATTATGAAAAACAAATTTTACATTAAGTACATAATGAAAGAAAAAAAATGGAGAAAAGCCATAAATTCTATCAATAAAAGTATCCATGTAATGTTATATGTTGCGGACATAGAACCGCTCCCTAAATGAAAATAGCTATAACTTGTTAATGTATATACTTTATAGCCGTCAATCTTAGTTTTAAATTATTAGAAATATAAAAAGCGTTATTTAAAATTAAATAATATTGAACTTTAATAAAAAAAATTATATTGGAAATATTTATAAGTAATGTGTTAACCAAAAATATAATCCTCTAATAACTATTTAATAAATACATATAAATACTCATTAATTGAACTCTAGGCTTATTTGGAAAGTCGGTATAATTATTTCTTCTATAGCAGTTTTGGTAATCACTTAATTGAGTGTAATTAAAACAATCCTATTATGTTTGTTCATAATTTTATTTTTAAAATTTATAATTTTAGGATATACATTTTATTTTTAAATATAATTATATGTTATATTGCTTAAATAATATGAAAATCTTATTGACGAGATAGTTTCTCATATATTTGGAGCTATTAAATAATTAACTAAATTACATAGCATTTATTATAAATGATTTATACTATTTTTTATGAAATTATTTATTCCAATGGATCACAATGAGTATATGTTAAATGTTAAAGAGAGAATAACACAAAAAAATTGAATGTTAGAGTAATTAAATAAAATTGCATTAGAATATCTATTTTCTTATTAATTTTATTAATAATCATATTACGAAATACTTTCTTGAATTAACATATTATATAAGATGGTTTGATTTTAAATTTTGTACCTCCTTATAGAAATTCGTACTTAAGTATTAGCTCACCATTTCTATAATAAATATTATTTTTTAAAATCTACATTATATAATTGTATAATTATAATTTGTATTATGACAAATAAGATTATTTTAATTTTTTAAACCCAAAATTTAACTTTATTAATGACAAATACAAAATTGAAAATAAAAAAAGCCAACATGTACAATCTTATCTATACACTTAAACTGCGGCATAAAACCCAGATAAGACCAAATAAGAAGCATACACAGCCGTTTTCCACTTTTTCCTTTTTCCTTCTTTTCATTTTTCTCAAAGAAAAACAGCCAACATGCATAGCCAATGATCGCACACGTGAGCGAGATGCTTGATAAAGAAAGTCAATTCCTTTTTACATCAGATCAACCGTGTACGTGTTGGCTACAACACCTTATAAAAACCCTCTCTTTTTTTTTTTCTAATAAAATAATATTAAACTAATAAAACTCTAAACCCTCGTTAACGAAACGGCACCGAAGCTTATAGAAGGAGACGCGTCTCAACACCTACCCTTTTTTCGAATCATAAACATCATTATCATCATCTACTACTACTATTATGCACTAACTTTGTGTTTAATTAATTAATTTTGTTTACTCTCTCTCTCTCCCCTTTTTTCTATAAATACCCAATTCCATGTCCTTACATTTTCAGCTTCTCTCTCAATTATCTTTCTCTTTTTGTTGCCTTTTTACCTGAAAATATACTCCAATTTTACGATAATCAGTTTCTTTATACTCTGAAGAAGCCTATCTCCCGGGATTGTTTCTATAATTTACAAAAGAAAAATAATAATATCTGGTTAATTTCGTCAGGGGCTAAGCTTATTTGCTTCCATAAATTGTTCTATTTAGTTCTTCTTTCAATTTATTGGTTCTGGGTATTCTTGGTTCTTGTTCGATCGTTTATTTTCAATTTGTTTGAGGATGGTTTGCATGGTTTCTCGCACTGGAAGGCACTTGCAGCGATACGATAACCTAGGCCGACGCCAAGTTGTTGGGTGAGATTTTCATGATGAAGAGAGTTTGATTTGCTTCATCCTTTTTTTTTTTTTCGTCTTGAGAAATTTTATTTGTTCCCTTATCTTTAATTTTTCTGGGCTCCTGTTGAAAATTTTGTTCTTTTCTGAACTGGGGCCTGACATTTTTGGTCAGAAATTTCATGCTAGGAGCCTTGGACTGTTTCCATTTTATTGTATAAAGAGAGAAAAAAAATCTTTTTTCTTGGGATGAATGATGGCAAAACTCATTTCTTCAATTTCGACGATTGCAGGTGCATTCCCTATAGATACAAATCTAGCAGTGATGGAACCATGACTGATGACTTGGAGGTACTTGTGATCTCCTCCCAGAAATGTCAAAAAATGATGTTTCCCAAGGTATAAAGATTCAGTAATGTTTCAAAAAAGTTAATTAAAACTCTTGTTTGCTCTGTCAAATCTTGCATTAATAATTATTGTGGGGCTGTTTGGTTTTAATTCTCAGGGTGGTTGGGAGCTTGATGAATCTAGAGAAGAAGCTGCATTAAGAGAGTCACTTGAAGAAGCTGGTGTTCGAGGCAATGTTGAGGTTACTATTTAATTCAACTGTTCCTTAATCATTGTTTAAAAATCCCAACGTTTCTCGAACTGAAATTCTTATTAATATTTATATATACTTTTAAAACAGTGTGAACTGGGGAAGTGGGACTTCATAAGCAAAAGCCATGGCACATTTTATGAAGGTTATATGTTCCCTTTGCTTGTGAAAGAAGAACTTGATTTCTGGCCTGAGCAAAATCTGAGACAAAGGACGTGGGTAAGCTTTTGTTACTGTTCTTCACTTCTTACATTGAACACTTGAAAAATGACTTCCGAGTTTCATTTCATTGATTTGCTTTTTCCTTTGATTGTGTTCAGATGAATGTTAAAGAAGCCAGGGATGTGTGCCAGCATTGGTGGATGAAGGAAGCTTTAGACATATTGGTTGAAAGACTCAACTCATTGAAGCAGCAAAATGAACAAAATTATCCAAACATCTGCTCTGATTTAGTGGCAAAGATTAGTAGTTTGTAAAATATGGGGGGCATTTTTCTGAGGCTGTTTAGATTTGAATCTTCTGTTGAAAACCAAGGAGGATCAGCAACCAGCAATGGTTATGGCCAATTATGTTGGCTACCAAATACAGTCACTCACAGCTGGGTAAAATGTTAGGAAAATAACTGTAAATTTTTGGATGTTGGGTGCACTGCTAGTTGCAGCTTCTTAGGAAGCAATTAATATGAGAAATTAGTGGGAAAAAAAGGGGGAAAGAACCCTAAATGAAGAGATTTTGTATCAAGTTGTATATTTGGCCCTTGAAGTTTAATCTACTTGAATGTAAATCAGTTACCAATTATAACATCTTTGAAAGTTCAATAATTTAATCGCACTAATCTTTGAACTTTTTTAGTACAAAAAGAAGAAAACTGGACTAATTAAATCGCACAAATCTCAAGGCTGGTACAAGTTCAATAATTATCAAGCATTTAAGGGACCACTTGGGGGCAGCATGTTCTAACCATGTGAGGTCCCCAATTGCTTGGCTTTTGAAAGAGAAATCGCTTTCATTTCAGAATTAGCTGAGTGGAACCTTATCTTATTTATGTGACGTTTGGTTTTAATATGCCCAGAATTGCTTGGCTTTTGAAAGAGAATCGCTTTCATTCCGGAAGTTCCAAAACTAAGAAGGCATCAAGGCCAAAACGTCATCTCTCAAGACAACCAACAGTGCTCGTCTTTCATTGGAAGGCGATACCATCACAAGGACCCCCTAAGAAGACACCAATAGCCACTTCAGAAATTTGGATGGAGCTTGAAGGGGATAGACACCAAGCCATCTCAAGTAGAGGCAGCCACTGGATTTGAGTTACATGGTCCCTCCATACTGTAGCATCCAAGGAAATAGTAGAAAGTTGGGGACTGTACACACTGGAGGACCCGTTTAAATTCATAGTTGGAATCCAATCAGATTGGTCAGCTGGAATTGAAATCCGCTGGTATACATATCAGGATAAAGAGGTTGAATTGGTTGGACCATGAACCACTCTGAACTGGTTGGACCAGGTTTTATATTTTTTAGTATATATTTGTTTTTCTTTTTAAAATTTTATGAATTTTTTAATAATTTATTTAATTGAACTCAATTGACGGTTGAATCAGTTGGACAACGAACCATGGCTTGACTGGTTCGGCAATTGGTACGATTCTAAAAACCATTTTAATGCATTCATGGATGGGTTGAAACTCATTAAATTAATTTCACCAAAGCTGTCAATTTCCAAGTTAAAAAAAAACAATTGTCTTGCGATGAATTTTTGGATGAGATTTAGATAGGTTGAGATGTCTTCATATGGATGAAAAACTAGTATATTAACTTTGAAACGCACTTTGAATTACCTTATTTTGACTTCAGAAGCTTAAGATATGATCATTTTAGTAAAAACTACGCTAGCAGAATTGTTTGGACGTGATTAAAGTGGGAATAACAAGTTTTTAGACTTTACTTAGTTTTTAAATAATATTGGGTTCAATTTTAATGCTCAAATTTGATCATATATAAGCCCAATAATGTATTTATTAAGTTTTATATTTTTTGGATTTGTTTATTTCAATTTTTTTAAATATTTTAGATTAATAAGAAGTTTATGTAACTTACTTTGCAAGATAGTTGACTAAGTCTTGGGAGATTCAATATTTACTTGGGGTTCAAGTAAGACACATGCTTATAAATAGCTAAGCATGGGTAGCCACCATAATATGTATTTTTCTTGATTTTTTTATTATTAAAATATTCTAAGGGTGATTTTCTTACAAGATTAGTTTATTATTTCTTTCTTGATAGAATTTTTGCTTTAATTCTTCAAGATTGTAGAGGGTGTCTAATTCAAGTCTACTAGAGGTTGATTAAAGGCTAATATGGTTTTTTGTTGGTGTAAGTTCACCAAAGGAGGCTGATTATCTATTCCACTATTTGTCGTCAACACCATTCATTTTCTTTTTTCTTTTCATCAATCCATCTATCATCTGTTTTTTCTTTTCTTTAGTTCTTCAATTATTTATTTTTCATTATTTTATCATTTAATTCTTGTTGAAAATGTTCAAATTTGAATTCAAGAACTTTGGTCTAAAAGCTACTCTTGCAAGAAGTTACTTAGGTTGCAAAAAGATGTCATAAGCTTCAAGTTGATTGTTTGAGAACTTAAAATTCAATCTCGAGCTTCCGCATTACATTTCTAAATCATCACTAACAAAACAAAACATGCAAAGAAAAAGGAAAGCCTAAAAAATATGAAAAGAACATTGGGATTTTGGTATTGAACTCACCTTATTGTGATTTGCCATGTTAGGTAATCTTTACCAAATTATTTAATTGAAATGTTATTTTAAAAATTGAGGTAAAATTACTGTTTTAATACATTTGAACTTACTAAGCATTTGAAATGCTTACTTAGTGTTTTCCCTCCTCTGTAGATAGTCAGTTGGGGAACTTGTCAACTGGATTTCATGAAGCTCACACTATCCCTCTATCAATCGGTAGAATTTTATTCGTTTAATCTTGGTATTATGGCATGTGTTGTGTATGTGTTAATTTTGTGATAAAGGGTTAGTTTGAACCTTGATCAATGTTTGAGTTTGAATCTAATGATCATATATGTGTTAAGATATGTTTTGGCAATATAGTAAACTTATATATGTGGTGTAGCATGAATTGGTTATATGTGAGGCCAAATGAGTAGTGTTTAATGACAAGTTTTGAATGGTTTAAATGATGTACTTGAATGTATGATTGGTTGTTGGATGAAATTGATATGTTTGAATGAGGAATGGTGCCAAATTGTGGCATATAGACTTGGTTGATTCATTTGATTGGATAAATGGATGTTTGGATTTGTTTAATGCAGGTTTACAATGTGTTTAAAGGCATCAAATGTGTATGTTTTTGGTTTAGGCATGAAAAGGGACTAAAAGTGGGAGTTTTGACATTTTTGGCTTTAAGGCATCGATACCCTGGTGAAGGTATCAATACTTAGAATATTTCAATCAACTTTCAAACAAACAGAACGCCAAAATGGAATCAATACTGGATTAAAGTATCAGTACTCTAGATCAGGGTATCGATACACTTGGATTTTGTTCAGTTTTTATAAAAGAAACAAAATCTCAAAACGATGTCGATATTAGAATTTGAGTATCGGTACCATAATTCACGTCTCGATACTTGTTGATTTTAAGATGAATTTTCCAAACATCGAAACTAAAAATGGTATTAATACCTTTTCAGGGGTGTTAATACTTATTTTAAGAACTTTGAAAACCTAAAAATTTGGCCCTATTTCATGTTCGGTTTAGCTTACGAGCTTTCATAAATTCGATTAATTTTCGAAAAAAGTTTATTCACCATATAATGATTGTAATTATGAGACATGTGAATGTTTAAATGATTTAAGTTCAATATTCTAATGATAATTATTCCAGTAACTGTTGCAACATTCCGTAACTTGGACTTGATGATCGCGTTGGGTGAGGGGTGTTACATTATCCATATAGGGGATCTTCTAGTTGGGAAGATCTATTGACTTAAGATGAAGAGAAAGGTTTATCTATTTTATTTAGTTATTAAGTTAAACCAATGATTCATTATTAGAGTAGATAACAACAATCATTTCATCCAACATGCGTATTTTTTATTTTCCAATGGATTTACATCTTCATTAATGGAAATTTTTTGATGTATTGATCATAATTTTTCGTTATTCAAGAATTCTTGTTTAGGCTGTTCATACCATCCATACATAATGTTTTGATGGGAAAAGTAATTTCACTTTACTATAATGTGACTACAAGATCTTTTGGTACAACAAGGCCTTTGTGATGCTTTGGATCAAACAAAGCCTAACAAGATTAAAGAAAGAGAGTGGTAGTTATGTTAGGAAAGTTGCAAGCAGAATCAGGTTAGCTTTTACTCTTATAGTTAAGTATAATGTGTTAAATGAGAAAACACCTACTAGGATCTGAAAAAAAAAATTTGGAGGAGATTTATATGTGAAAATCACTAACCGATCATCTATGCTTGAAGATGGACTTATATATTTTTGAATGGACTAAAAAGATAATATAGATATTATATTAATGGTTTTAGACAACTAGTTTATTTTCTATTGAATATAGGAGAGGAATCAAGTGATAAAGGGCAAGAAATTACTTTATTAGTTCAATGCAACAACCTTATAGATCATTGGTGAGAACATTGTTAATTGGAAAAAAATACCATCAATTTGATTTAAACGTTGCGAGGATTCTTACAAAGGCAAATCTATGCTTCTTTTGAAGTACCAGAGTTGCTTTAAGGTTTGCATTAAGTGAATGTGAATAGCATCCATGTTTATCCCCAACATACCATGCATAGATGTTGATGCTTCTACAAAAAATTTCTTATCTTAGGGATTAAGTGCTTTTCTTATACCTGTTGTGAGGTTGGGGTCATGTTAACTAAGCTAGAGTGGCTCTACTTCACTAGCTAGTTGTGCTTTGAGTTGTACATTTTGTAACAATCTGATTTTCAGTGATTGTAACCTCCCTAACTTGACCTCGACGTTATGGTCGAATTGTGAAGGCTACATTGGCCACCGAAATGGCCTAATAAGAAAAAAAAACGATTAGATTCTTAGAAACTTCCTTTTAAAAAGATTTGCTTATTTTTCGAAAAAACAATAATGGGCTTCTCTTAGTTTTATAAAAACATTAACTTATGCCAATCTATTTAA
This sequence comes from Gossypium hirsutum, assembly GCF_007990345.1. Classification (NCBI taxonomy): domain Eukaryota; kingdom Viridiplantae; phylum Streptophyta; class Magnoliopsida; order Malvales; family Malvaceae; genus Gossypium; species Gossypium hirsutum. Next base: position 86,421,576 of record NC_053426.1, read on the forward strand.
AATCTAGTTGTAAAAGTTTTTATTACTTTTAAAAACATTTTTTATTTTTAATGTACTTTTTAGATATTCAAGTACAGATTTGTAGCGGAAAAAATGATGACATTAGTTTATTATTAAAAAAAAACATTTTTACATGCTTATAATCACCAATGTGTAGGTTAGTTCAATTGTTTAATTTTACCAGTTTTAACGATAATGCATGCAAAATATAAAAAAAACCCAGAATATCGAACCCATGCCACAATCTGTATAAAAATCTTTATAGTCCCAAATAGTAATTATAATTTTAAACTCAAAATCTGAGACAAGACCTCCACATGCTGAGTCCAATCCTATCATTAAAGGATATTTGTAAAAGTAAATTAAAGGGGTGAGCTTGAAAGCTCAATGTAAGTCTTATTCATAAAAAATCAGTATACCAAATATTTTAAAAGCATGCAAGTAAACAGAGATAATAGTAATCAGTGTCACAAATCACAGTGTTTCAGAATATATAGAACCACAGAGTTCTCAAAATGTATGTACTTGTCCATGAATGTTAGTGCAATTTCTTACCCATCCATCCGTTACACACTATGAGTTTCCCAGAACTCATCCATCCGTACACACCATAATAGTAAGAGTCGTAGCTCATTATGGATAAACTAGTAGTAATAGTAAATATTTGTAGATAAATTGCCAGTAATTTACGTTCAACCCTTGAAGACATTCTAAAGAAGAGTATACTGACTTCTTTGTCGCGACACAAGGTCTTGATGGGTTGCGACATCGACTCTGGATGAGAATTAATACAAGCGAAGGGGAGTTTTGGTCTGCACAATCCACCTTAAAGCTCGAAAACGCCAACTAACCTAGGTTTAAGGACAACGACCACCTTTAATATATAAATAGGCTCATTTGGCACATGTTATGGACACTAGTTACTAAGCTTAGAATTTCTCTTTAATTTTAGTTTAAGTTTTTCCTTCCTTAGGTTTTAGATTTATTTTCAGTTTGTTCTTTGATTTATTTCAAGAAATTTGATTTGTGGATGCAATCAAACCTTGTGGATTCAACTTTCATTCCTAATACAAATCAGGCTTTTTCTTAAACTTTATACTTTCGATTCAATTATCATGCTTTATATCAATTTTGTTTTGTTTATGAGAACCATGAAGAACTAATCCTTCTATGGGGGATTAACGAGTGGATATATGACCTATTAACTGTTTTGTAGGGTTACTCAACGGATTAACTGTTTGGAAAAACAAGAACCTAAACCCTAGGCTTGACAACCCTAGGAAGTTATCAAGATGGGAATTAACCTAAAATTGGTATTGCCTATCCGTGAACACCTTAACCCTAAATCGGTTTGGCTAATCCATGACTTTTTAGCTCATTTTAAGCCATTAAAACTCAATATTCTTTCAAATATTTTGTGGTTTTATGAATATTAATTTAAAGGTCAAATGTAATTCTAAAACTAGAAATTTCGTTTCATGAAAAAGCATAACCAAAAGCCTAAGATATTGGGGCTCAAAACATTGAAAATTGTCACAACTTGCCTAGAATTTCTATGTTCTATATTTCAAGTAGGCTACTTTGGGAGCTTAATTCTTTTAACACATAACTTAATTTGGCTAGAAAGACATACCAATAAAAAAAACTACATTTTATGCAAGATGAATCATCTAAAGATCGACAAGAATGGGTAACAATAGATCGTTTTAAAAAGCCTTAAATTTAGTTACCCATATATGTTGAAAGTTTAAGTTTAAGGTTTCGACTTAGGTTTTAGTTTAAGGTTTCGGTTTGGGGTTTTAGATTTGATTTTGTTTTACATTTTTGATTTCAATGTCTAATTTCATTTTGGTTTGGGGTTTTGATTTCAAGTCATTTCGATTGTGCATTAACCTCTTGTGTAACTAACCTAGTGTGGTAATTCTACAATTTTGAAATACATATAAATATGAAAATTCTAAAAAAAATTAAAAATTAATTTAATATGTTTTTAACCTTTAATAAAACCTAATTTGGCCAAAAATAATATTAAAATGAGTTAAAATAAAAAAAATTGTATTCTATATTTCAAAATTTTCATGACTTTTTGGCTCATTTTAAGCCATCAAAACTCTATGCTTTTTCAAATATTTTATTATTTTAAGATATAAATTTAAAGATCAAATGTAATTCTAAAGCTAGAAATTTCGTTTCATGAAAAAGCGTAACCAAAAGACTAAGATATTAGGGCTCAAAACATTGATAATCATCACAACTTGCTCAGAGAAGTTTTCTATTTCAAGTAGGCTATTTTGGAAGCATAGTTCTTTTAACACATAACACAATTTGGCTATAAAAACATACCAACGAAAAGATTGCCTTTTATACAAGATGAATCATCTAAAGCTTGACTAGAATGGGCAACAATAGATGGTTTTAAAAAGCCTTAAATTTAGTTACCCAAATATGTTGGAAACTTTAAGTTTAGGGTTTCAACTTGAATTTTAGTTCAAATTTTTAGTTTGGGGTTTTAGATTTGATTTTGCTCTGTCAGATTTTGTTTTCGTTTTGGGTTTCTATTCCAAGCCATTTCGGTTGTGCAATAACCTCCAGAATAACTAATCTTGTGTTGTAATTTTACAATTTTGAAATACTTATAAATATACAAATTATAAAAAATTTTGAAAATAAATTCAATATGATGTTAAGCTTTAATAAAACTTAATTTGGCCAAAAAAAATATTAAAATGAAATAAAATAAAATTTTTTGTAATCTATATTTTAAAATTTCCATGACTTTTTGTCTCATTTTAAGACTTAATAGATATATTTTTGTATTTTTAAACTAAAAGATGAAATAATATTGAGATCGCAAATTTGAATAAAAGGATAATATATATATATAGGCCATTTTACCTAAAAAGGCCTTTTAAAAAATTTAATTATGGAAATGGGCCGTTTTATTGGATTATTTATCGGATTAGGCCGTTTTCCATGGAAACCTATCCACAAAAGTGCATTTTCAAAGTACGTGTCAGCAAAACGCTTCCCTGGGGGAGTGTTTTGTCCACGTTAGCACAAAACGCATCCTTGAGGGCGCACTTTGCTAACGTGGATAAAACGCTCCCCTAGGGAAGCGTTTTGCCCCTTTTTAGGGTGAGGGTTTTTTATTATTTAATTGATTTAGGGTTAGGGTTTTAGGATTTAAGTTTAAGGTTTTTAAGTTAGGATTTTAGGGTTTAGGGGTTTTAAGAAAAAAATTAATTGAATTGCTGTATAAATTAACTATTAATTTTAAATACTAAATATTAAATTAGAGTTTAGGGTATTGGGGTTAATTGATTAAATTAGGGATTGATTTAGGGTTTAGGGTTAATTGATTAAATTTAGGGTTAATTGATACATAATGGTTTAAACATACTATTTTAATATTTTATTTCTTATAATATTTTAGTAAAAAACCCTTAAATAACTCTTAACGTGTAAACAACAACTTGGTAATTCGATTACTTTAGCGTTTAGGTTTTTTTTCCCTTATCAATGGTTTAGATCATTTTATTTTTGATCCACCGGCTAAGTCTCATTTCTGATTTTTTTAATTATTAATTTCCAATATACATGCACGAAAAAAAAATTCTCAAAGATAACAAGATTGCAGCATATATACATACTAGCGCTATGCTAAGTTTAGGGTTTCGAGAAAAAAATAATTAAATTAGGATTTAGGATTTTAGGGTTAATTCATTAAATTAACTATTAATTTTAAATATTAAATACTAAATTAGAGTTTAGGGTATTAGGGTTAATTTATAAAATTAGGGTTTAGTTTTTTTATATAAATTTGTGTTTAGGGTATTAGAAAAAACATATAAGTAATATAATTTTTTTGTCTTAGAGTTTAGGGTTTAGGGTTTTTGCAAGAATAATTCTGAGTAGACGTTTCTGAACAAATAGTATTGAAAAACGCTTCAAGCAGGATGCATTGTCAGTAAAATTTCTAGAAAAAGCTCCCATATGGACGCTCTTTTACTACAGTAGTTCGTAGAAAAATAATTCTGAGTAGATGTTTCTGAACAAATAGTGTCGAAAACACTTCAAGCAGGATGCACTGTCAGTAAAATTTTTGGAAAAAGCTCTTACGTGAACGCTCTTTTGCTATAGTAGTTCATAGAAAAATAATAATGAGTAGACATTTCTGAACAAATAGTGTCGAAAACGCTTCAAGCAAGATGCACTGTCAGCAAAATTTCAGAAAAGAGCTTCCACGTGGACGCTCTTTTGCTATAGTAGTTCGTAGAAAAATAATTCTGAGTAGACGTTTCTGAACAAATAGTGTCGAAAACACTTTAAGCAGAATGCACTATCAGCAAAATTTCAGAAAAAAGCTCCCACGTGGACTCTCTTTTGCTACAGTACTTCGTAGAAAAATGAGGCTATAAATGAGCCAAATTTTATTCTCAAATTGCATAACTTACAACAAAAAAAAATTATAGAGGCTAAGAAGAAAAGAAATTGAAGATGAGTGAATGCATTAGTGCTGTTATTTACTATGATCGTGAGGTCTGTAACACTGAGAACGGTGTTGTTTTTTATCGGAGAACACAGCGAGACTGGTTTTTAACCAGAACATAGATTTGATAGAACTTCGTAAAAGAATTAGGCGTAAAATCTTCGGAACAACGCCAATGAAAGTTTTGTCTATTAAGTATTGATTTTGTGCTTTAGTTGATCCTGTGACATATGAGTCATTCGACATCAAAGGCGCTCGTAGCTTAGAGGCAATGGTGCAAACTCATCTCGCTAGTAGATCACCCTATCTTGAGTTATATGTACAATTTTCATCGCCAAATGATGCATTTGCAGCTTCAACATTTACTGCTAGTCGAGAGGATTACACGACCCCTGCCCGACACTCTGTTAGTGGGTGACAAAACACGGAAGCGCCCGTGTTTAGTAGCAGTATGGAATACCCAACCCCTGCACGACACTCCATTAGTGGATGGGACATACACCTCAGTAGGTCGATGTTTGATGCTAGAAATACGTACTGGAGAATGCCATCAACTTCTAGTAGTTGGCAATCCACATTTGATTGGAGACGTTATGAAACATCTATAAGGAGGGATGATGTACTCCCTACGACATGCATCGGCAAGTGGACCTTCTACGTTGCACATGATGATGGGTCAGATAATGAGTCCAATGCGGATCCACCTCGAGAGGCCGGCCCCGATGGTGTAGAAGTTGCTGAACCAGAGCCTGTTCCAACCATACCTGAAGATGTTGAAGGGGGTTCAGATGATGAAGAAGAAGATAAGCGATTCAGGGCGTACTTGCCTCCAGCCCACATGCATAATGTCAATTTATCTCAAGATGATGTGTTGGAGTTTCTAGATCTACCACACAAAAGGCGTGACCATACAAGTTCCTCATTAGATTCAAGTGAATTGGAAGTTGGTAAGGAGTTTTCCAATAAAGATAGTTTTCTAGTTTTCTTGGTGCATTTAAACAACATAGCATCATGAACGGGGTTAACTACAACATGGTTAAATCTAAATCCAATAAGTTTGAGGCCAAGTGTGCAGTGCAAGATGATACATGTTCATAGAAAATCATGGCCTTGTTGAGGAAAAAGACAAGCTTGTGGGAGATAAAAAAGTACAAAGGTCCATATACATATGTTGTCGGTACAGTATCATTAACTGTTTAGAGTTTTTTAATAGTACTGTTGCATTTTTTTTAACATACTTCGTTGACAGGTGTTTTGGAAGATCATCCCAAGATGAGTTCAGATATGTTAGCTACCTTAATATTACTAGCTGTGACATAGGATGACATTGGGAGAATCCTTCCAATTGCGTTTGCAATAACACTGAGGGAGTCAGCTGATGGCTGGGAGTTCTTTCTTTTTAGGTTAAGGAGGCATGTATGCCCCCAACCTAATATCTGCGTCATATCAGATCGGGGCACCGGAATACTAGCCGTAATTGAGCGACAGGGAAGTTTGTGGCATCGTACACACCATTGATATTGCCTAAGGCACGTTGCGTCCAACTACTACGGGCAATTTCGATTTACAAGTGAAAAATGACAAGTGACCAACATGGGTATTTAATATCTATTAATGTAATTTTGTTTGTAATATTGAATTTATTTTAAATGGAAAAGTGGTATGTAATTTTCGCTATCAACTTATATTGGCAGGGTATGGATAAGTAAGGACCGTTTTCATAAGATGTTACCGGTTTTGCATTCAGCTAACGAAGAAGATGCAGACCACCTCTGTAACATACCTTTCGAATAGTGGACACAAGCATACTACGGCGGCCTACGATATGGTCATATGACCTCAAACCTGGCTGAATGAATAAATTCTGTCCTAAAAGGAACACGTCATTTGTCGATAACATCAGTTGTTTGAGAGACATATTTTCATTTAGCGACACTATTTCTAAAGCGAACAGCTAGTTATAAAGGTCAAATGCAAGGAGGCCGTGTATGGTGCGCAAAGGTATTGCAAGAAATTAACAAGGTGAAGGCACCAGCGAACACCATGCACACAGTCTGTCATGATCGAGACAGCCTATGGTCTCGTGTGACAGAGTTTGACAGACCGCACGAAGGTATTATTGGCGGGAAATATCGTGTACACTTGAGAAATAAGACTTGCGACTGTGGGAGGTTTGACGTATTTTGTTATCCATGCGCTCATGTAATTACAGCTTGTTAGAATCTCCGTCTAGATCTCATGAGCTACGTCGACGAAGTGTACAAACTAGAAACCATGTACAATGTGTGGAGACACGTATTCCAACCTGTCCCAGATGAACGTAAGTGGCCGCCTGTATCGCTTACTCCGTTTAAGCTATTACCGAATAGAGAATTACATCGCAAACCAAAGGGTCGACCTTGCTCGACTAGAATACATACCAATATGGATATCTGAGAAACAACCAGTCATCAGAAGTTGTGCGGATGGTGTAGGAACCCAGGCCATACAAGTAGATCATGTCCAAATCGAAATAGTTGATAGTTCTCGTAAAAAATTATGTTGTATTATTTATATTTTATTAAATGAAACTATGTTGTATTACAATTATCTTATTCAAAAGAAATTTTATTTTTATTAAATGAAATAATATAAAAAGGTTTGTACAAATATATTAAAAAAATCAATGTCCATGGCGGTCGAAATCAGTGCCACATAGGGGTCGTCGACGGGTCCGTGTTGGATTCCTCTTTCGATCAGCTTCCGGTGGGGGTTGTGGTTCTTCTGGTAGGGGATCTAGTTGTGGGTGTTGGGAGGGTAACCACCTTGATAGAATAATGACTGTGGCGGTGTTTACATCACCCATGGCGGAGGTGTTTGAATCCCGTAAGGTGATGGGGATTGGTAGAAAGAAGAGCTCCCTGATGGCGCCTCGTGCGATCCTTCATGAAAAGACGGCCTATAGATCTGAGGTTGACTCAGCATAATCGGGAACAAAGATGAACTGGGCCATGTATTCCAACCTGCCATAGGACTAAGAAAAGGAAACATATAAGAGCTAGGATACATATAAGGGCTAGGATACGCACCTAGCATAATCTGAAACGGCTATGATGTGGGTGTCGTCGGTTGAACTGTTGGGCCTGGTGATTGTGTGGGCGCTGTTGATAGGCTTGCGTCGTTGTCCCTCCTTCTTAGATTTAAAGGGCCCTGTCATTCCCTTTGGGCACGAATTTGTCGTCGCCTCTCCTCTTCTGACAATAAATATGGTTTGCCATGGATCCTAAACCATGGCATGTATTTTGATATGCACGCTAACTCTTGAACAATGATCGGTTCCCGAGTAATTATATAATCATATCGATTTTCCCACATTTTGATATAGTGCGACCAGAATTTCGGCCAATCCATATGCAGTTACCGTAAGTCGACTTTGTACTCATCATCAAACACCTCGGGTGCCACGGGAATCAGTTGTTAGAATCCAAATTGCCGTAATACTCTATCTGACTGGTGCATCTCCATGGTAGCATAGTTCACCAATGGAACCTTCACATGCCAAACGTTTGGATTTTGAAGGAATTCATCCGAAATTACTGTCCGAATTGTCGGATCCTCATATGGTGTCCATTGAAACTATATGAGCATAATAAAAATATTACTTATATACATAATACTAAATACTAAATATGAAACGACTATTTTATTATGTATATATATTTTATTTATTAATTACTTCTGCTTTCGATTGTTGGTCTAATAGAAGCTGTATATCTTCGAGAGAGGTAGGTATTCTGACATAACTCACCGAATGGTCCACCTAATTAAATAAATTTTTAGCATACAATTATATTCTAAATCTATGTAATAATTGTACAATCTAATATAAAATTTACCTCGTTATGAGTGGAAATGTATATGGGTGGTCCACTCGAGGACGTAAAAATGGAAAGCGAAACCATGCCCATGATTGCAGTAGTGATAGGCAACCTCCTATTTTGGCTTTGTTCAGTCACGTCGCCCCGTATATTTCCTTGTACAATGTTGCCAACACGGCAGACCCCCAAGTCAATTTGCCGGCTGCTCTAAAATCTATGAGTTTCAGTAAACATCTCAGATGTACGAGGTTTCGTGACAAGTCCGGCATCAGATAACCTCCAATCATCTCAAGAATGTATGCCCGAGCATATCGTATTCTTTCGAGTTCAGTCAAATCATTATCCGGCTCTGGGAATGTGTCTCGTAACCATCCCATCTCGATCCAACCTCCGTTAATATTATCTGATATAGCACCCAAAATCTCGTAGCATATGGCTCCCAAATCAGTAGATGATGCGGACCCGGTAACTGCGTACCCATCCATTGGCAATCCCATTTGCAAATGCACGTCTTCCAGAGTGATAGTACACTCTCCACATGGAAGATGAAAAGTGTGCGTCTCGGGTCTCCACCTCTCTATCAATGCACTGATTAGTTTCAGGTCCAACTTCCACCCCCGACCTATCGTGGCCACATGCCAAAATCCCGCTTCCCGCAAGTAATTCTCGGTTAACGGCGATGGAGGACCAAATATATTACAGATGTAGCATTGCAACACCTGATCTATAGACTATTATAAAAATTTATAAAACAAAAATTAATTAAAATTGCATAAATTAATTAATGCAAACATCATAAATGAAAAAAAATCAAGCAGCATTGACATTGTAATTATAATTGCATAAATAAATAAAATACCAAATAGTATTGCAAATTTAATTAAATTTGCATAAATTAAAAAAATATCGAATAGTATTGAAAATTTAAAATTATCACTTACCATTTTCATTTGATCAACGGAGATGTGCTTATTATCGAGACGGATTAATTCTCTGGCCATTGCTAACACCATTGGATTTTTTTAATTTAAAAAATTTAAATTCAAAAAAATTTTAAACAAACAAATTTGATAGAAATTTGATAGAATTTTGAGAAAATTTCAATGAAATTCGATAGATTTTTGAAGGGAATATTGAAAGAATGTTGAGAATTATGAGAGAATTGTGTGAAAAATAAATGAAGGGAAAGGAATTTTGAGAGAATTATAGAAATTGTGAGAGATTTGTGTGAAAAAATGATTTGGGGGGGCCTTTTTATAGTTTTTTTTGGACCGTTGGAAGCCAACGGTCAAATACACGGGCAAAACGCTACCCTGGGGGAGCGTTTTGTCCACGTCAGCAAAGCGCTTCCTCAAGGACACGTTTTTTGCTGACGTGGACAAAGCATTCCCCTAGGGGAGCGTTTTGTCTGACGTGGACACTAAATCGCACTTACGTGGACGTGTTTTCATGAAAATGACCTAATCCGGTAAATAACCCAATAAATAACCCATTTTTGTAATTATTTTTTTAAAGGGCTTTTTTGGGTAAAATGACCACATATATATATACACGTAACATATACATGAACAAATAATAAATGAAAAAAAGATAAAATTATTTTTGTTTATTATTATTTTTCAATAGAAAATATAATAAATGAAACTTTAAATGGCTAGATATACACTTTCCTTTTTTTTTTCTAATGTTTCTTTTTCATATCTGTCTGTTAATTGGGCCTTTATTGTCTCCTAATTACCTTTTTTTTCCTAATGTCTCTTTTCTTTCTATGTCTATTAATTTTTCTCAAAAAATTAGTGAGTTAAAGAAGGTATTAATTACCATAAATGTTACCGTTGCCATTTATAAAATCTATTCTTCTAAAACTCCAAGCCGAAAACCTAAATTGAAATCCAGGTCGAAATCGTAAACTTAAGGCTTTTAACATATTTTGGTAACTAAATTTAAGGCATTCTGAAACCTTATATCGTTGCTCATTCCAGGAAAATGTGAGATGATTTCTATTGTATGAAATGTGGTATGTCCATTGGTATGTTTTCCAAGCCGAATTTTGTTATGTGGTAAAAGAAACCAAGCTCCCAAAGTAGTCTACTTGAAAAAGAAAACTTTGAAATTATGGACAAGTTGTGATAATTTTCAATGTTTTGAGCCCAAAATCTTAGGCTTTTGGTTACTGATCAAACAAAATTTCTTATTTTAAAATTACATTTCAACTCTAAATTAATATTATTAAAACCACCAATTTTTTGAAAGAGCTTAGAGTTTCAATGACTTAAAATGAGCCAAAAAGTCATGGATATTTTGAAATATAGAATACAATTTTTTTTATTTCATTTTAATATTATTGTTGGCCAAATTATGTTTTATTAAGGTAAACATCATATTAAATTCATTTTGAATTTTTTGTTGATATTTTATATTTATATATATTACAAAATTGTAGAATCTTCACACTTGTTTAGTTACTTGAGATGTTACTGAACAACCGAAATACCTTCGAACCGAATCTTCAAACCAAAAACTAAAATTGAATCCTTGAATCAAATCCAAATCTAAAACCCCAAATTAAAACTCTAAATTGAAACTTAAGATAAAACCCCAAATTTAAGGCTTTCTACATATTTTAGTAACTAAATTTAAGGCTTTCTAAAACCTTCTATTATTGCTCATTCTAGTCGAACGTGAGATGATTTTTATGTATTAAATGTGATTTGTTTATTGGTATGGATTGCTGGGTGTAAGCAATTAGGTTAGTGCTCGAGTTGGATCTCTATTTCCTTGAACTGTGTCAATCTTCTTTAAGTTTGATTTTATTATTTATTATTATTATTATTTAGTTTCTATATGTATTCCTTATTGGCCCTCTAGCACCAACATCTAGTCATAATCAAAAATTTAAATGCTCTCTCCATAGCTTCCCCATTTCTTCACCATCTCTCTCTCTCTCTTTCTCTCTCTCTCTTTCTTTAACCTTTTGCTCTCATTCGTTTTTGGCTTTTTATAATCAGAGGCGAAAACAATACATATACCCCATTTCTCTCTCTCTCTCTCTCTCTCTCTCTCTGTTTTCAAAATTTTTATCATTCTTTTTCAGTTTTGGTTTAACTAGAGGCAAAAAAAACCCATATACACACACTACAGTAGAAATACAATTTTCGTGAGAGAGATAAATCTTAATTTTTCTCAGTTGTTTCCTTTTTTTTGTGATATTGAAATCCTTTGCTTCATCGGAAGGTCATTTTAGGTATGGATCTTTATTTCAACTGTCTTTGCTTTTTTATATCTTATTTAGTTTTAGATCTATTCTTCTTTACTTGTATTTCTATGGGTTTTTCTATTTTCAGCTTTAGAACAAGTTTGTCTTTGCCTTTTTGTCTGTGTTGTAGTTCTCAGATCTATGCTTCTTTAGATGTATTTCAGTAGGTTATTTTAGGTCTTCATCCTTAGGAAATATTGTTCCGCTTCGTCTTTTCAAATCTATGGATGTCATGTGGTTGTTCTTGTTGTTAGTTTATCGTCTACTATGTATTTTATTTTTCTGTTGTTTGTTTCCCTCTATTTTTAAGATTATTGCTTTTTTGTTATGGTCACTATCTTTGAAATCATTTAGTGCTATTTATTAGTCTTTATTGATGTTAGATGTGTTTCTAAGAACTATTTAAGTATCTATAACAAAAATAACATGAAATCATAATTGATTTTATGACACAAAGCTCTCTGCTTAATTGATTTTATGACACAAAGCTCTCTGCTCTATCTTTAATTTTTAGTGCTCATATGTTAATTACATATGTAACACCTAAACTCGGCCTAGACATTATGGTTGAATCTAGCGATGTCACATGGAATGGAATCCGAAAATGGGTTTGTCAAGTTAAAACCGTTCCAGTTAATTGGCTCTTATTTTAATTCGATGTAAAACTCATGTTTTTCATTATGTCTAAAATTTTATCTTTTAGTGGAAGCTTTAAAACGTTCATTTTTGAAAAAAACCATTGGTGTTGAAAGAAACCGTTGTTTTAAGCAAAATCGAGTTTTTACTGTCTAGCCATTCTAAAACCGTAAAGCAGTTAAAAATCTAAAGTTTAAATCCAAAACAGTCCAAAGTCTCAGAATTACACAACAAATACCCTAAAATAGCGTAAATTGAAAAATCGAGTCAAAGTAGTACGAAACAGTGGTAGTCACCGTCGAGTCCTCCGCCACACCAGTCTGTCTAAAACTGGGGATTATCTATACAAATTAACAAAAAAAAGGGTGAGTTTTCATAAACTCAGTGTGTAATCCCCACAGTAAACATACATACAGATACACATCAGAAAACAGTCATTTACAGTCCTAGCCTGAGCCCATTACAAAATCAATTTGGGCCTTAGCCCATTCAGAAACAACCTCAGAGCTATATTAAGACCTTGGCCCATATCAGATACAGAATGCAGATACAATAAATCAAAATCCTACCCACCAGTCTCTACACACCATCTCTGTTAAGCCTTACAAACCATGTGGGGATTAAATCAACCCATCCATCCTGACACACTATGCTGTACCGAGATGCGGCACATAATTAGAAAGTTGCAGCTAAGCTACCAGATAACAGGCTTAAGAGCCTTTCAGATACTTCCTCCAAATATCATCAACCCACCCCGATGCAATGCAACATATCATAAATGACATGCATATATGCTAATAACAAAACATACATTCCATTGAGTACAAACATTATGCTCAGTCAGACACCTTACCATCAGATCACATAATTAAGGGTCTAAGTAGAGCTTATCTGTAACACCCCAAACCCAGCCTAGACGTTATGGCCGAATCTGGCGGTGTCACATTGAAATGTTTTTCGAAACCGCGATTTCACTGAAAAACCCTTCTTACTATTTAAAACTTGTTTAAAGTCTCAGTTTGTGCTCGTTTAATTTCAAAACGTGGTTCATTGGAAAGTTAATCACTTTTAAAAAACATTATTAATTTCGTTGAAAATGTCTTACAGTTGCGGAAGCTAATTTAAATTAAAGAAGTTTAAAACATATGTTTTTGGAAGCAGTAATTGGTTTGAAAACTCGTCTTTTCTTAGACTAGCAGTTTAAAGTGAGTAATCAAAAGTCCAATTAAAAGTAAATCCCACAAATGATCTTATTACAAACCAGAAATCCAAAATAAAAAATACGAGTAAGCAATTTAACATAGCAGTAAGAGCAATCGTGTGGCCATCTCCGAGTCCTTCACAGCACCAATCTGCCTAACGCTGGGGACTACCTGTATAGTTAAAAACGAGGTGAGATTACTAAAACTTAGCATATAATCCCCTTATTAGAGTAACAGTCAGTATACAGAAACAGAAATAGTCTGGGCCAAAACCCTTTAACAGTAACAGTACAGTCCAGTTCAGAGCATAAGTGGACCAAAGCCCATTACATTATCATTTGGGTAACAGCCCATAACAGAATCAATTGGGCTTGGCCCATCTCAATAACAAAATATAATGTGTGAATGCATGGATGGATGCTATCCCATCCAACCCTGCACTACCTATGGGGAATAACTCAACCACGCCATCCCTACACTTACAATGTTAGCACCTGTTGTAGCATTAACCAAAATCGCAGCAAAGCTGTTAGTACATACATGGCTTTAAGCCTTCAGTAGCTGTATTATATTTGGCACAAAGCCATTAGTAACTATAATAAGTTCGGCACATAGCCATCAGCGATGGTAATATAATCGGCACACAGCCATGGGTAAATATGATCGACACAGAATCTTCAATAAATATGATAGACACATAGCCACTGGTAAATACGATTTGCACAAAGCCATAATCAATATAGCATAGAGCCATATTTAGGTTGGCACAGAGCCATAATCAGATTAAGCAGCACTAAGCCGTTTATCGGCCCACAGTCGTCTCTTGCGACCCGTGCGATCCTATCAGAACTTCATCCGTATCAATGTCCCAACCCCATGCAATATGTCGTGTATGTTACGCTCAATCATCACACGTGTATGCAAAATGGCCATGCTCAGTAACAATCATTTAAACATATATTAAAATCATATCAGTTGTACAACCACAATCAAGTCAGTTAGAACACAATCATATGATCACAGTCAAATTAGTCAAATTCATAGTCCAAGTTAGTCATTTACCCACAAGGGAAAAATAACCATTTTACCTTACAGGGGTATTTCAATAATCTAAACAGTTTGGCCTAAACATGCTTATCGGCCCATCTGAAGGTTTACAATCGCCTTGAGTGACTTTTACAACCCTAACGGTCCTATCGGTGAAAATGGGCCCAAGGCCTATTATTCGGCCCAAATGGGCCTACACGCTTGCCCAAGATTAGCCACGGCTATGCATACTACACAACCCAGTCCAAAGTTTGTCACTTATCGAGGATTTTATCTGTACGAGGCCCACAAGCCCATTGGGCCCACATGACCCACTTCAGCCCATTGAGGTCCAGAATGGCCCATGTTCGCGACATGACAAGCCCCACTATTTTCCACCTAACAGTCAGATTTACACAAGCGGGCCCATGGGCCCATTTGGCCCATTATGGCCTAAGCCTATGAATTGGTTCATGGCAGCCTTTCCTGCCATACACACACATTTCATGGGCTCGGTTTACCGTGCGTGCGATTGCACGCTCTAAGCCCCTCATTTCGACTTTTCAGATTCTTGGTATTTTGGCATTTCGGCATTTAGCGACCTATGGTCAAATCAATGTGTGTGGATTCACACACTCTTTCGGCTTTTAACCGATTATCAAATACGGTACTACTACACACCTGATGCGATTCGCTATAAAACACTATCGAGCACTCCGGGACCTACAAATCTAAACAAGATAGTTCATTGCTTGACAATTCGCCGTGGACAATTCTGTAAAGGCCCAATACCAATATCAATTCTTTCATATCAAAGGAAAAATAAAAACTTTCCTTTAACACCACCCAATATAGCCAGTTTACCTACTAATCGCGCAACAGTAGAGTCTCACTACTCCAATGCTAACCGAGTCGTTCCAACCCTTAACCTTCACAAATAGAACAGTTGATCGTTTCACCAAAAATCCATAAACAAAAAGAATACTTCACAGTTACGACACTTACCAATGACGTAAGAACCCAAAACAAAGGTGGGAAGTTGCAGCAACGAAAACCAAGGATTAAGGAAGGAATGACTTTTAAGGAAAATCCAAAGCTGTGAGAAGAAAGAAAAAGAAAGTTCAACAGGAAATTGGCAGAAACAAAAGAAGACAATGAAAAATCGGCAAGGGATGAGGAAGGTACAAATGTTGCCATAGGAAAGAACAGAATAAAAAAGGAACTGAAAGAAATCGCAAAGAACCTTCTAGCAAAAATTGGAAAAGAACAAAATGGCAGACTTGAGAAGCAGAGGAAAACTATCGTCTATAACGTTTTTGGGAAAAGAATGGGAACCGAATTCTTTAAACACAAGATAACAATAACCCACATAAAATCCCATATTTTCCTCCTTAAATCTCTCCATTAATCACTCCTTGATTTTCTCCTAATATCTCTCCATGACACACTCCATAAATCACTCCAACCTCCCATTCAAACTCTACTTAAACTCTCATGACCAATTCAACCTCAGAGTCTCAGTCCAACTCCACCTCCTACACAGCTCAAACAGTAAAATAAATACTCCATTGCGCATCTCAACACTTGAACCTTAGACATCACAGTTACACAACATGCCACCTTGCCACTCCACGACAGGTTCTGTAATATCTTGATTTTGGGCCTAGTCAGAATAGTGGTTTCGTGACCACAAAATTCGAGATAGAAATAATTATTTTATGATTATTTTAAGGTCTATTATATGATTGCATGATTGTGTGAAAATTTCGTGAAGAAATTTTATGCGTAAAGTGCTTAAATTGAAATTAGGGACTAAATCGAATAATTTGTAAAACTTGCATTCTAGAAGTTTCTAGTATGAAATTGTTTTGAAATATTCATTAGGAGGTCTTAAATAGAAATTTTACTAATTTCTAAGTCTATGGACAAAAATTGGACATGGATGAAATTTTTGGAAAGTTTAGTAGTTTGGGCATTTTGGTCATTTAGGGGTAAAATGAATTAAAATACAAAATTAAAAGCCAATTTTGCTCATCTTCAACCTCATGGCCGAATATAGCAAGGAGAAACCATGGATAGGGTTTTTCAAGCTTCCAAGCTCGATTAGCAAGGAAAACTGAAATTCGGGCTAAAATGGGGAAAATACCAAGTTGTGGACGAAATGGTAAAAGTAGCCATTTTCGCATACGAGGTAAGTTCATGTGTAAATAATGTAGCATAATTGTTATTTTTAAGTTATTGATGTTAATTATATGATATGCTGATTTTTTTTATCGTGAAATATTATGCTTTGTGGTTAATGTTGAGTAATATGCAAATTATGTTTATTACTTGATAAATATGAATTGCTACCGAGTATCGGTTCCGATATTCCATGGAAGATGACAAATGTGAGATCAAGGGAAAAAGCCCGTTTGAACCTTAGGAATAGATTAGGATACAAGTGACATGTCACTAGGATGGTTGAGCATCCGAACTAGTTGAGTTGAGTCCGAGTTCACTTATAGATGCGAATGTCCGAACTCGTTGAGTTGAGTCCGAGTTCGAGAGATGTAACTAGGCATCCGAGCTCGTTGAGTTGAGTCCGAGTTCACTTATGGATGCAAACGCCCGAGCTCGTTGAGTTGAGTCCGAGTTCACTTATGGGCGGGTTACATGGTAGCTTGGCTACATATGTGGCACTTATGTGCAAACTTTCCATGTATCCGAATTATATTCCGATGTGTTCAACGGGTAAAGTTCTACTCAAATGGAGGAATACTCAAGATGAAAGGGACGTATTGGTAAGTGTTGTGAAATGGATACTTTGAACAGGTATGTACTTAACCCTCGAGTTGAAAACTCGATATAACAACAATATGGTAAGATGATAAATGAAAATGTGATATGAATGTCTCGGTGATGATTATGCAAATGATGTTTTATGTTTGCTTATATAGTTATGTTACTTGCTATTTGCATGTGAACTTACTAAGCATCTATTCTTACTCCCTCATTTTCATTCCTTGTAGTGTTGACAAGCCAGCTCGGAAATCGGAAACGGTCGGAGGCACGCTCACACTATCCGTATACCATCTTGGCATAATGGCTTGTATATTTTGAGTATGGCATGTATAGCATTATAATCATTTTGTGTATATGGTCTTATGATATGGTTATTGAGTGGTATGGAAATGCTTGGTAATGATTAGCCATTGGAATGGCTAATCATGATCATATTTGGTGTTATGTATGCTAAATTGGTAGCTAATCCATGGAAACCATGAAATGGGTAAAATTTACCATAAAATAGATTCAAACAGCAGCAGTGACTTGAGTTTGAAAAATCACTAAAAATAGTAGAGATACAATTAGATGATGAATAATATATGGAATTGAAGAATTATGAGTCTATTTTCATATGGATGGAACAAAATAGGTATATGAGTTATATTTTATGAGATGTTTAAATTGTTGTGAAACAGGGCCAGAGCGATTTCTGGATCCCCGATTCTGACTTTGGAAATTTACCATAAATTTTAAAAAGATAATTAGAAGTAATTCTTTATATGTACAGATTACTTACTGAGTCTAGTTTTATTAGAGACAAACGTCATAGTCATTGAAGCTCTGTACAGGGAGATATCTGATTCGTAATACACAGAGGTCAGAGTAGTCGAACCCTGAAACAGGGGAGACTTTAGCTAATAAACTATACTAATTTGCCCAACCAAAAATTCTAGAAAAAAATTAGTAGATAGATATATGAGTCTAGTTTAAGGAAAAATTTACGGAATTGGATTTCGAGTTTCGGAACTCGAGATATGATTTTTAAAGCGACTGTGATGCAGTTAGCCAGCTTGTCTGGAAATTTTAAAATGAATTGTATGAGCTGTTTAAGTAAAGAATTAAGTCCGTTAACACTTCGTGTTCGACTCCGGAAATGGTCTTAGGTACGGGGCGTTACAGGCTCTTTTTGTGTCATAAATCAACCACAATTATCTATAAAGCCTACATGCCAGAGCCATGGTTCATCTCTTAAAAACCAAAATTTTGCAAGAGCCAAGGCTTGGACCCAAGACTTCTCAAGCACTTCCCAGGACACTTAAACACTGAAGCAGGCATTTATTTGTGTCATTCACTTGCACAACTAAATTCCAAGTCCTCCAATATGCGAATCCCATTTCTTCTAGGCCTAAAATTCGGGACATTATAAGTCTACCCCCTTAAAGAAATTTAGTCCTCGAAATATCCAACTATCAGAACAGTCACACATCCTAGCCTACCACGCTACGCTTTCGCTGCGCACTCTGATCCTAATAATACAAGCACACACCAAACCATCTATCCATTGGAGCAGATAGATATCACATGCATACCATTTCCAGAACACACACAAAATAAATACAAACTCTAATTTCAAGTGTATCAATACAGTCTAATATCTAAAGAAATCTCAGTATTTCTACCTACTACTTTTCAATGAAAAAACAATAGTTTCAGAAACTTATGGATTCGGCGCCGGAGACTCGATGAACCACACAATAAAAATCCTTCAAAATCCTTTAAAATTGTTTGTAAATAAATTTAAAATCCAAAAACTAAGGCCCATTTCCAGTCGTATTTTGCAACTAGGCTCTGATACCACTAAATTTAACACCCCAAACCCTGCCTAGACGTTATGGCCGAATCTGAAAGTGTCACATTGAAGTGTTTTTTGAAACCACGATTTTATTGAAAATCCTTTCTTACTATTTAAAACTTGTGTAAAGTCTCAGTTTGTGTTCGTTTAATTTCAAAACGTGGTTCATTAGAAAGTTAATCACTTTTAAAAAATATTATTAATTTCGTTGAAAATCTCTTACAGTTGCGGAAGCTAATTTAAATTAAAGAAGTTTAAAACATATGTTTTTGGAAGCAGTAATTGGTTTGATAATTGGTTTGAGAACTCATCTTTTCCTAGACTAGTAGTTTAAAGCAAGTAATCAAAAGTCCAATTAAAAGTAAATGCCGCAAATGGTCTTATTACAAACCAGAAATCCAAAATAAAAAATATGAGTAAACAATTTAACGTAGTAGTAGGAGCAGTCGTGTAGCCATCTCTGAGTCTCTCGCAACACTGATCCACCTAACGCTGGGGACTACCTGTACAGTTAAAAAAGGGGTGAGTTTACGAAAACTCAGCATGTAATCCCTTACTAAAGTAACAGTCAGTATACAGAAAAAGAAACAGTCTAGGCCAGAGCCCTTTAACAGTAACAGTACAGTCCAGTTCAAAGCATAAGTGGGCCAAAGCCCATTATATTATCATTTGGGTCACAACCCATAATAGAATCATTTGGGCCTATCTCGTTTCAGTAACAAAATAGAATGTGTGAATGCATGGATGCATGCTATCCCATCCAACCCTGCACTTGCCTCCGTCCAACCCTGCACTACCTGTGGGGAATAACTCACCCACGCCATCCCTACACTTACAGTGTTAGCATCGGTTGCAGCACTAACCAAAATCGCAGCAAAGCTGCTAGTACATATACGGCTTCAAGCCTTCAGTAGTGGTATTATATTTGGCACAAAGCCATCAGTAATTGTAACAAGTTCGACAAATAGCCATCAGTGATGAAAATATAATGGGTACACAGCCATGGGTAAATATGATCGGCACAGAGTCATCGATAAATATGATAAGCACATAGCCACAGGTAAATACGATTTGCACAAAGCCATAATCAACATAGCACAGAGCCATATTTAGGTTGGCACAGAGCCATAATCAGATTAAGCAGCACTAAGCCGTTCATCGGTCCACAGTCGTCTCGTTCAACCCGTACGACCTTAACAGATCAATACTGAATCCACAGTCGTCTCATGTGACCTGTGTGATCCTATTAGTACTTCCTCCGTGTCAATGTCCCAACCCCATGCAATATGTTGTGTATGTCATGCTCAATCACCACACGTGTATGCAAAATAACCATGCTCAGAAACAATCATTTAAACATATATTAAAAGCATATCAGTCGTACAACCACTGTCAAGCCAGTTAGAACACAGTCATACGATCACAATCAAATCAGTCAAATTCATAGTCCAAGTCAGTCATTTACCCACAAGGGAAAAAGCAATCATTTTACCCTATAGAGGTATTTCAATAATTTAAATAGTTTGGCCTAAACATGCTTATCGGCCCATCTGAAGGTTTACAGTCACCCCGAGTGACTTTTACAACCATAACGACCCTATCACTAAAAATAGGCCCAAGGCCCATTATTCGACCCAAATGGGCCCACACGCTCGTGCGGCCCAATTAGCCCAGGATTATCCACGGTTATGCATACTACACAGCCCTGTCCAAAGTTTGTCACATATAAAGGATTTTATCTGTGCAGGGCCCATGAGCCCATTGTGCCCACACGACCCACTTTAGCCCATTGAGGCCCAGAATGGTCTTTGCCATGTGTGCGACATGACAAGCCCCACTATTTTCCACCTAACAGTCAGATTTACACAAGTGGGCCCACAGTTCCATTGGGCCCATTCGGCCCATTATGGCCTAAGCCCATGAATTCGTTCATGGCGGCCTTTTCCACCGTACACCCACGTTTCGTGGGCACGATTTACCGTGCATGCGATCGTACGCTCTAAGCCCCTCCTTTCAACTTTTCTGCTTCTCGGTATTTTAGCATTTCGGCATTTGCCGACCTATGGTTAAATCAATGTATGTGGATTCACACACTCTTTCGGCTTTTGACTGATTATCAAATACGGTACTACTACACACTTGATGCGATTTGCTGTAAAACACTATCGAGCATTCCGGGACCTGCAGATCCGAACAAGATAGTTCATTACTCCACAATTCATCGCGGATAATTCTGTAAAAACCTAATACCAACATCAATTCACATTTCATATCCAAGGGAAAAAGAAAAACTTTCCTTTAACACCACCAAAATATAACCACTTTACCTACCAACCGCATAACAGTAGAGTCGCACTACTCCAACGCTATAAGGGCAAAACAACCATTTTACCCTACAGGGGTATTTTGGTAATCTAAACAATTTGGCCTAAACATGCTTATCGACCCATCTGAATGTTTACAGTCACCTTGAGCGACTTTTACAACCCTAACAGTCCTATCAGTGAAAATGAGCCCAATGCCCATTATTCAACCCAAATGGGCCTATATGCTCGTACGACCAATTAGCCCAAGATTAGCCACAACTATGCATACTACACAACACAACCCAGTCCAAAGTTTGTCACTTATCGAGGATTTTATTCGTAAGGGGTCCACGAGTCCATTGGGCCCACATAACCCACTTCAGCCTATTGAGGCCCAGAATGGCCCATGCCATGTGCGCGAGATGACAAGCCCCACTATTTTCCACCTAAGAGTCAGATTTACACAAGCGGGCCCATTCTGCCCATTATGGCCTAAGCCCATGAATTTGTTCATGGCAGCCTTTTCCGCCGTACACCCACGTTTTGTGGGCTCAGTTTACCGTTCATGCAATTGCACGCTCTCAGCCCCTCCTTTTGACTTTTCGGCTTCAAAGTATTTCGGTATTTCGACATTTTCTGACCTATGGTCAAATCAATGTGTGTGGATTCACACACTCTTTCGGCTTTTGACTGATTATCAAATACGGTACTACTACACACATGATGCAATTTGCTGTAAAACACTATTAAGCACTCCAGAACCTGCAGATCCGAACAAGATAGTTCATTACTCCACAATTCGCTATGGAAAATTTTGTAAAGACCCAATACCAACATCAATTCACATTTCATACCCAAGGGAAAAAGAAAAACTTTCTCTTAACAGTACCAAAGTATAGCCACTTTACCTACCAGCCGCGTAATAGTAGAGTCGCACTACTCCAACGCTAACTGAGTCGTTCCAACCCTTAACCTTCGTAAATAGAATAGTTGATCGATTCAATAAAAATCCATAAATGAAAAGAATACTTCACATTTGTGACACTTACCAATAACGCAAGAACCTAAAATAAAGGTGGCAAGTTACGGCAACGAAAACCAAGGATTAAGGAAGGAATGACTTATAAGGAAAATCCAAAGCTGTGAGAAGAAAGAAAAAGAAAGTTCAACAAGCAGTTGGTAGAAACAAAAGAAGACAATGAAAAATCGACAAGGGAGGAGGAGGGTGCAAATGTTGCCATAGGAAAGAACAGAACAAAAAGGGAACCGAAAGAAATCGCAAAGAAACATCTAGCAAAAATCAGCAAAGAACAAAATGGTAGACTTGAGAAGCAGAGGAAAACAATCGTCTATAATTTTTTTGGGAAAAGAATGGGAACCAAATTCTTGATTCTCTCCTTAATTTTCTCCATAAATCACTCCTTGATTTTATCCTAATATCTCTCCATAATACACTCCATAAATTACTTCAACCTCCCATTCAAACTCTATTCTAACTCTCATGACCAATTCAACCTCAGAGTCTCAGTCCAACTCCACCTCCTACACAGCTCAAATAGCAAAATAAATACTCCATTGCGCATCCCAAGACTTGAACCTTAGACCTCACAGTTACACAACGCTCCACCTTACCACTCCACCACAGGCTCTTTTTGTGTCGTAAATCATCCACAATTATCTATAAAGCCTACATGCCAAAGCCATGGTTCATCCCTTGAAAACCAAAATTTTGCAAGAGCGAAGGCTTGAACCCAAGACTTCTCGAGCACTTCCCAAGACATTTAACCACTGCAGTAGGCATTTATTTGTGTCATTCACTTGCACAACTAAACTCTAATTCCTCTAATATGTGAAGCCCATTTTTTCTAGGCACAAAATTTAGGGCGTTACATTACCGACCCAACAGTAGGTCTATAGTCAACTAGGGCGACTCGTGCAACCTTACAAAATATTTCAAAAAAATAGGTGCACACACCCATGTGGCCTACCTGTGTGGGCCCACACGGCCTAAATTGGCCATGGCTGTGTGGATCACACGGCCTGGCCCAAAATCTTACAAGCTCGTGTGGGCCCACAAGCCCATGTGGCCCACACAACCCAAATCAGTGTAGCCCGTGTCTTAGACACAGCCTACCTGGCCATCATACCACCGTGTCATGCGCGCACGGCCTGGCTCGTCGATCACATACCTGTGTTCCATCCCCCAGATTATCACACAAGTGACCACACGCCTGCGTGGCGTCGACAATAAGCTTCTTCAGCTTTTTTCTGAATCCTATTTTCTGTGTTTTGGGTACACACCTAGTGTTGATTGATGCTAAAACGATCCCTGAGCACTCCAGAACCTATAATTGACTAATTTCACTACATTAATCACTTAATCATTGGACTAAAAATCGAACCCGAATTGGGATACCCATCCTTAAAGTGATGAAACTTACCCCCAACACCTCGAATTAGTTGATTACAAATTAACACGGGTAAAATCTCGATCCTTGCAATATGCTGCTGCTAAAATATCAATAACCCCAATTAGCACTTAGATTTACAACTTACAAAGCACAAAACTTACTTAACGAAATGTGTAGACCACAATGCACAGGGGAACAAAAGGAAAAGAACGAAAGAAGAAACAAAATAAGAGAAGAATAGAGTTTTGGCAGGATGGAGGCAGGGAAAAATGGGAGAGAAGAAAAGGAAATTTTGCTTAACGTTAGAATTTTTTGGAAAAGGGGCTGAAATTTTGTAAAGAGAAATTAATCAAGATAATTCCCAACTCCCCATATCCTTTAAATCTCTCCACTCAACCCACTACCCAGAATTTCTATTTGACCAAAACTCTCTCGGTCAAATGAGCAAAAATATCATTCTTGCTCACATAGGGATTCGAACACAAGACCTCCAACACACCAACACACATCTTAACCACCAAACTAGCAGACCCATTCTAATGTGAAAGTACAAAGAATTAATATAAGCCCATTGAATACAGTTAGGGCTTGTTTTAAAAAATAACCAAAATTTGCCAAATGCAAGGCTTGAACTTGGACCTTACACACATGCTCAGAACATTTAACTATTGAAGCTGATAGATATTATGTATTAAAATTTACAAAGCCAGAAAACAAATTTTTGGGGCGTTACAACATAAATATTTTCTTTTCTCTTTGGGTCCGGTCTGGTCCTGGGTATGTTTGCTTCTCTTGTTGATTTGCAAAGAAAGGTGAGCAAACATATAAATGGAATTGCGTCCCATCAGCTGCTTGGGGAATGAAAGAAATTCTTGTTCTACAAGAGTTAGATTTGAGTTGAATTTGGGTTTTCTAAATTTATATTTTTTTATCTCTGTATTAGAAAAAAAGGGGGTCTTGCTCTTGCATATCTAAATTTGTGAGCAGCATGTGCTTAATTGGTGTTGTGGTTGCTTTTTTTTTTTACAAATCTATTATTTAGATTTAGTTTGCTTTTCTTATTGCTAACATGCTTAGGTTGTGAATAGATCGAACACAGATTTGAAGTCAAAAACATCAGATCTGATGTTTCTTCATCTTGTAACCTTGTTGCATGAGTTGTTTGTATTAGCTAAGTTTGACATTTGAAAAGAAGTATTTTCATGCTTTGATAGTGATATTTTTTATGTTTTATTGAGTTGTTTGTGTTTTGTTGGTATTTCCAAGAATATGTTATATCTTATTTATTGGATGAATTTCAAACAATTATTTTTTTTGTTTGTTCGTGATATTTGTTTATCTTGTTTTGTATTTTATGTAAATTTTGGTTTGTATACAACAATGGATACTTCAGAGACTGAAGTGAGAAGCTTGATTCTACTAGGCCAAAATTGTAAATGTTAGTTTATGTACTATTTTTTATTTTGTTAATTTCCAAATTGACCTCTTACGGCAATAGGACCTACCTTTACTTTAATGGTGAATAACCAAGCTAGTGATATAATGAAGGAATAAAATGTTAACGTTTAAAGTGAATGGGTATTAAAAGCATGGTATGTGAGAGGATTCAAAAATTCAAAAATTCAAAAATTTTCCCGTTGTCTTTCCCCTATTCTGCCTATGTCTTTTCACATCCCTCTCCTTTGGGTATGATCCTCAGTGTACTCACCTACTCCATTGTAATTATTACAACTTGATTCGTATACTTGCGGATACTGCCTTGTTTATATATATATCTTTGTTGCAGTATTCACACCTTGGACGTTACTACGTCCTGAAGCGATCAAGTAGCCACACGGGCTAATCTCCTTCACATGACCACTCGACCCTTGTTTACATAAAATTTCGTAGAAGTTTCAAATTAGTCCAAAATTTTGTCCTGACTTGTTTTAAATGTTCCGTAGGCTCGACTTAAGGCCTATTTTCATATATATACTATGAATGTTAACTAATTATGAATAATTGATATTTAAATTTAATTTCGAATAGTAGAAGTCTGTTATTGAATTGGTTATCTATCGTAATTCTCCGTAACTATAATCCGACAATAGAGACAGGTTAGGGATGTTACAATACATATAAAACAATTATATGTTAACTACAATATGGGTACATTTCCCAAAAATTTGAAGAAAGTAAACTAAGGGGGTGAACTTAAAAGTAGTATACCAAAGATCTCAAAAGCATGCAAGAAAAAAGAGATAACAATAATAACAATGTCATAGATCATAGTTTTTCAGAATATGCAGAATCATAGAGTTATCAGAATGCATGTACTTGTCCATGAATGTCAGTGCAATTTCCTACCTATCCATCCTCTACACACCATGAGTTTCCCAAAATTCATCCATCCGTACACACTATAATAGTAAGAGCCGTAGCTCATTGTGTATAAACCACTAGTAACAGTAAATATTTGTAGACAAACTGCTAGTAATTTGTAGTTAAACCTCTAGTAAAAAGTTTGTGGATGAACCGCCAAAACTTCAAACAATACTCCAGTGTTGCAGATATACCGCCAAAACTCCAATTTCTGCGGATTAATCACCAGAACTCCCATATTTGTGGATAAATTGCCAGAACTCCACATAACTCCTCTGTCACCAATCTTCCCAACCCTATGCAACAAAATGGAATAATAAGCATGACAGAAACAAATACAATGCAGAACCATGACATGTTTTAACATGCAATCAATAAATCAGTAGCAATGGCATACCTTTCATGCAATCGATAAATACAAAAACAATGGCATGCTTTTAGTCATGCAATTGGTAATCATAGAAGTAACAACATGTCTTGATGCATTCAGTAAACATGTGATAACAATACCATATCATACGTTAGCGGTCTATACATAGTCATAACAGACAAACCCTTAGGCACATTCAACCAACTATAGAATAAACACAAACACATTCGACAAGCATCCCAAATTAATATATATCACATTCGGCTACTTCAAAGGACACCATAAATTCGGCCAAAGCCTAAAGGAACACAAACACAAATTTGATTCAACATGATTTGTATACACATGCATTCAGTTATCACCAAATCACGCGATTCACTTTTGAATAGGACACACACCTCAATGTACTTCTAAAAAGCATTAACAGTTGTCTAGAACATCTCTAAGATTCGAATCTAAATTGGTAGCTAACAGATCTATATCTAGAATAGTGGACACACAAAATAAGAGGTGAGATTAAACCATTCACACTAATAAGTTTGGTCAACAGAAGAAAAAGAAAGGAAATACGAGATTTAATTTATTTACTATCAACTTACACTATACCATAGCATGATGAATCAGTGGAGATCTTGAGCAATCATATGATTCGACCAAGGATGATGATTCAAATTTGATTATCAATAAATAATGTTAATAAGAATAGAAAAATCAAAAGAAAAAGAAATAAAAAAAGAAAAGATGTTGTGATAATGATGAATCAAAAGGAAGAGAGTAATGATTGTGTGACATAATCAATAGAAGTTTGAGGAAAAAGGAGGCAGAGATTTGACCAATATGGTACAAAATAGAGAAAAGAAAATGGGGAGTAAAGGGATGAGTTGAGGGTGTCACAAAACAAAGGAAGAAAACTATGGTTTAGAGAAGCAATAGAGAGCAATAATGGTGAAAGAAGAAGAAAAATTAGAGAAAATGAGAGAAAGAAGAAGAGAGGCAATAATATGGAGCAAAAATGATAAAAAAAGGCTGAAAACAACAAAAAAAATGTTATATACTAAGGTTTCAATGCAAGGGGTGGCACATTTTGGGCAAAAATATTGTAAATAAAAATTATACAAGAGAGGGGAATCGAACTCTAGTTTCAAGAGAAAATTCACTAGCTCTTAGCCATTAGACCAATTACTCATTCTTATTACAAGTGCTTAAAGATAAGCTTCAAAATTGAGGTGTGGCTACTCTCTCAATTTACAAACCTGGTTCTACTAACCTGATTTTTAGGATGTGACAGTGGTACTGAAAAAGATGGTTTTTGTAACAGCCCATTTTTAAGGTTAATTGAAACAGTGGTTTCGAACCACAATCTAAAGTTAAAATATTTAATTTAATATTTAATTTTGGTTTACATCATGATAGAATTATTGTGTGAAAATTTCGTAAAGAAATTTTACTATTTGAGTAGTTAATTCGGTAAAACGGAGTAAATCGTGTAAAGTGTAAAAGTTGTGTTCTATTAGTTAAAAGTATCTAAAAGCTATGGAACTTAAAATTTAGGGTCCTTATGAAATAAATGGACCATTTATTAGATAATGGATGATGTGGTTTGACATTTGGTTGTAATTATTAATTTTTATTAAGGTTAAAGTTGTAATTTGTTAATAAAGGTTATAACATTGAAGAAAAGAAAAGAAAAACCTTTTTCTTCATCTTTTTCAACTGAATGAAGAAAGAAAAAAATAGCCATGGATGAACTTCAAGGTTTGGCCACCTATTTTCCAAGCATGTAAGTCTGTTTTTGCTCGGTTTTTGATGATTTTTACGTTTTTGAGATCGTTGCTTCGTAATCTAGTTGGCCCGTACCTTTGATTTCAAAACTATTAAAGTATTGGGATGATACCATTGTTGAATGTTTGAGTATCTTGATGTTTAATGATAGAAAATAAATCTTTGATGTTAGATTAATGAGTTTTGTTAAGTGAATTTTAGTAAAAACGTAAATTTTGGACTAAATTGTGAAATATGATAAATTGTGTGGTAAAAGTGTGAATAAACTAAAAATATGGGCTGCTAGTAGTATGGGTAAAATTTGACCAGCATGGGCTTGTCCTTAATTGCATGAATTTGAAATTTTATGTGATAAGAACTAAATTGCAAAAATATGTAATAATAAGGACAAAAGTAATTTTGCCAAAATGTGTAAATTGTGTTAAATTGAATGAATTAATGATTAAATAAGTAAATTTTTTTATTATATAGATTGAGAAAAATGAGATTTGGATCTAGAGCAGGAGAAAACAAATTATCAGATTACTCGACCTAATTCGTCGTTTCAACGAACGAGGTAAGTTCGTATGCAATAAGCATTGTTATATTTATGCTTTTAATGCTTTGATATCGTATAAATTGTATATACGTGACTATTGTTGTGTTTGAAGACATATCAACTAAATATGACACTTAGTGTGCAGTTCGGTATAGCTTCGACTAAATTTGGCACTTAGTGTGCGATTTGAGATAGCTTCAGCTATGTACAACACTTAGTGTGCGGGACATCAAATATGGCACTTAGTGTGCGAAATATTGAGAATGACACATAGTGTGCAAAATATTGAGAATGGCACTTAGTGTGGGAAAGATCGAATGATTCAACGGGCATAGTCAAGTCAAGAATGAAAGTACGATCGAAATAAGTAATACAGGTATGTACAAAACTTAGGTGAGAATCAAATGAAAGTGGTAAGTTATAATGTATCATGTATCTGAAATGTGAAAGATCTATGTATAAGTATGTTTCATACCAAAATGTGTTTATTTGGCTATAATGAGGTATGATTTGAATGATATGTGAGATATGAGCTGAAGTTTTGTTAATTAAATATACATATGGCACATATGGGGCGAAATACCGTTATTTAATGATATATATAACATGATTCATATTTACTAAGTAAGATGTGTTGGAAATTGGAATGAATCAAGTTATTTGTATACATATTTGTTCATGTATATGTAAATGTGAATGAATTGGTGAGAATTTGGTAGATCTATATGAGCAATGATATGAGTAAACAAGTGAAACTCTTGGTTAACTATGTAAATGAATTCATGTTATAAAGGTGAAAGCATATGAGGACATAATAATTTATGAAAATGTTTAATATGTGTTTATTCAATAAGTTGAGTTTATTACCATACGAGCTTACTAAGCTTTATAGCTTACTTCGTGTTATCTTTTCTATGTTTTATAGTGATTTAGACATTCGCTCAGGTTGGAAGTCAGCGGAGATCGCATCACACTATCCGGTTTTGATTCAGTATTTATACACTTGTGACTTGGTTATATGGCATGTATAGGCTTCAGCCTTTTTAATAAAGGTTTTGGTGATGTATTTGGTCATTTTATATGGCTTAATAATGACTCATGTTTGATGTGTAATTTGCCTTGTATAATGACATAATTTGGTATGGCCAGTGATGTTCAAGATGAACATTTGGTCATTTGGTATATGTTGAGTATTTACTTATGAAAAACATGAGTTTGGACTTAATAAGTGAATGGTTAATAGATAATTTATAAGTCAAGCTTTGTGTGTGATTGATGATGATAAAATACATATTTGAAATAGGTTGAATTAATGAATGTGATATGTGTTTTGGTATGTGATGGAATAGGTGTAAAATGAGAAATGAATCATGCTAGTTTTGGTATGTGTTTTGTACAGGAAATGGTTATGATTTGAGTTGATGGAATGGAGGGAATTGGTATAACATATTTGGTGCATAAAATAACATGTTTTGGATGACTATTAATGTATTGAAATGGTACAAAAATGTTGTGTTTTAGGTATACATGAGAAGGGTGAGAAATGTGGCTTAAACCAAGCCTATTTTCACTCCACACGGCTGAGCACACGAGTATGTGGGTCAACTGTGTGTGACACATGGCCTTGGTACACGGTTTTGTGTCCCCTGGGGTAGCCCTTCAAAGTTAAGTCAGTATATCCTACAGGTTTGACACGGCCTAGACACACGGGTGTGTTAACTGGTAGTGTGTGGCACATAGGCTGGTACACGGGCGTGTCCTCGACCGTGTGGTACAAGTCAGAATGTATGCCCTGTTTTCACACGGCCTACGACATGGGCGTGTCTGGTGGCCGTGTGAGGTACACAGTCTGTTCACACGAGCGTGTGACTCTAGAATGTTTGAAAATTTTCTATGTTTCCCAAAGTTTGCAAAAGTTATCGGTTTAATCCCGAATCTCTTCTAAGCATGTTTTAAGGTCTCATAGAACCTTATAAGGGGCAAAATTGTTGCGATGAATGAATTTTAATTAAGATTGTACAGATGTATGATTTATGTTGTGGTTAATCAGTAATGCCTCGTAACCCAATTCTGATGATGGATACGGGTTAGGGGTGTTACAATTTTGGTACTCCATTTCTATAAATCGGGTCTATAAATATTAAATTAAATATCTACAGAGTTGGTGTAAAAGAAGATTAAAGTTTGGTCCTTTAATTTTACCTATTAATTGCTTAATTAGGGTACAGAGGCTAAATTGTAAAAGTGCAATTACTATAGATTTTTAAATAGCTAAAGGTTTAAAATGGTAAATAGACCATTTTATTTCATTAAATGGTGGTGGATGATGTTAAAATTCACTAACTTTGGCTAATTAAGATTAATTTTTGGTTAATTAAAGTTTAATTGATTAATTTTGATTAAATTTAATCAAAAGTATATAAGTTAAAATTAAAGAGAGAAAAACCATTATTTTCTATTCATCTTTTTCTCCACCAAACAAAGAAGGCAGAAAACCTTTAAGGAAGCTTCAACCATTCGACCCCTAATTTGTCAATTCAATTAAGTCTTTTTTTTTCTTGCAATTTATATATTTTTAAGGTTATGGGAGTTGGATTTAACTAGCCTATTTACCAATTTGTAAAACTGTTAAAGTTTTTGATAATTTCTATTGTTGGTTTCTTGAAGAAATTAGTGTTCAATTGATAAATTTTAAGCTTAGATGTGAAAAATGATTAGATTGTAATATTTAAATTATTATTTTGTACAAAAGGACTAAAGTGAATAAAATTTGAAATTGAAGTAAAATTCTGGTAAGAATAGATGGTATAGGGTCTATAATGGATGTGATTGAGATCGATTTTGAAATCGAAGCTCAAATGTGAAATATTGTTGTTTCGGTGTTAGGGACTAAATTGAATAAAATGCAAAACTTAAGGGGCATTTAGAAAATGGAATTAAATTTGTTCATGCATATCCTACAATGATACAAAAAATGTTTGGTATTAATGAATTGTCTAAATAATTGTTTAGATCAAGAATTGAATTAGCCAAAGATAATCGGGGAAAAACCAAAATTATTGATTAGTCCCTAGGGGTTCAACTTGTTTATTGTTTTTTCTAGGTAAGCTCATATGGTATTTATAACTTGGATTGCATGTATTTGAATTATATATGTATGTTTGATTGTAAATTGAATTGGTTGTGAATTGGTACGAAAAGGTTAGAATTGGAGTAAGTGATGATTATAAGTGTAATAGATGCCTATGTGAACTTAGTAAAGGTTAGGATACAATTGGCATGCCAATAGGGTCTTATGCGTGCTTGTACAGGATATGTGTTTGTACGGAGGTTGTCACAAGTTAAACTAAGAATATGCCAATAGGAGACCTTGGTGTGGTGGAGGGATGTATTAGCATGAGAATATGCAAACAATGCCTATGGGCTTTATACTTCGATGCCCTTGAGTGATGTAGTTTCAGTTCAGATGAGCAACCTAGTGTAGTGTAGTTACCTTAGTATCCGAGTCCATTTACTAGAGTTCATCAAGCTAAGTAGATAATGTAAAAAGAAAAATTAAAATGAATGATGTGATATTCATGTTTAACTGGATAAATGTTGAATTGAGCATGAGCATGGTATTAAAATGTTGATTCTAAAATGAATTGGATAGATATATTTTGAGCTACCATATGGTTTGATTATATGTTAAATTCACCTTTTTGATGTTGTGTTTTGTCATGTCTTGCTAATTATGCCAAATCATGGTAGCATATTGTATTTGATAGTATGATAAGGTACGTTTTTGTTTAATACCTATAAACTTACTAAACATCGTATATGCTTACCTCGTTTGTTTTCCCTTTCCCTTATAAATCATCATCTTGTAGAATGCGTCAAACCGGATAGACTCGAAGTTCACACTATCATTATTTCAATAGCTAGTTTGATTATCTTGATTCAAGGAATTGTGGCATGTAAATAAGTGTCCCAATACATCCTTTAATGTATAAATTTCTTAATAAGTTTAGTATCTTGTGATGAACTTGATATATGATGATTTCTAATATTGTTCAAAGCAAATGGATTGGTTAATGTATAAATTACCAACGTTTGATTCGTGTGGAAAGTAGAAATATGAATTCCCTTGAATTTGGTAAGTTTGATTTATGTGTTTGAAATATATGTTGGTTTAATTGTGTAACACCCTATACCCAGCCCGGTCGTCGGGCCAGAATATCAGGATGTCACACCACCGTCACACATCACAAACATTATAAAATGTCACATTAATAGGCAATTGTCATCTTTATTAGTGTTCTTACAAACTTTTAAGTCAAGCATATATTAATTATCATTAAAACATGCCAAACATACTTTAAACTAACTTATAATATCAATTAAACATGCATTAGAGCCACTTAGCAAAATTTCAAAACAAGTTACATTGGTATCAACACTGAAACAAGGGTATCGATATTTTCCTTACATGGTATCGATACTATTCGGAAAGTCAATACCAAAAAAGGATTTTGTTTCTTGTCTAAAAATCAAATCCTAGAAAATACTTGTATATTTATTAAAGTATCGATTCTTTTACCTTGAGTATCAATACTTGTGATAAGGTATCGATATCAAACTAAAATACTAACTTCTTGCACAACAAAATATCATAGAGGTATCGTTTTTAAAACCCGAATATTGATACCTCTGCTCTAGACACCAAAAATACAACATAATAAGGCAAATAATCCATCCCAATCATAAACCATTCAACATGTAACTAATACCTTGTCAAATAAACATCAAAATGACCACAATAATAGTTCAATCATCGAAAACATGTCCGAGTAACAAAGCAACATAACAAGACAATATCCATAAATCCTAAGAATTAATAAGCTATGAAAATAACCAAAACATCATGACAACATTTATGCAATAGTTCTACCACGTTGCCTTTATTTCCTAAATCTAAACAAATAATAAATCACCTATGAATAATTACTAAAGTCTAGCTTGGATCAATCCATTGGAACCACACCACTCATATCGAAACACTACTAATCTGTAATGGATTAAAAGGAGTAGGTGAGCTTAACAAGCTCAGTGAATGTCTAGAACAACTACTATACAAATAGTTCATCAAGCATTAATGAAACATCCATTTAACATAATTACAACATCTCAACTTTATTTTCATATTACTTATTCATGCATCTTTCAATGATTCGTTTACATAATAATCACATATCATTTAAGCATACACCACAATACTCATAAACATATTCATTGATAATTTGAGACTTGAGCCATGAAACGTAAAAGTGGGCTCTATCACCACTCATTGGATACACGGATCTCCAACGTACCAAATGACTCATAGAGTCGAACATATCCCAAAAAGTGAAGCATATAGCTAACACTCTCTATCACACCAAACATGCATTTTAATTACTAAAAACTCAATTTAAAGGATCAAATAACATAAAAAACTAATAAGGAATCAAATCGTTACCTTAGTTGTCGAAAAATCGAATGTTTGATCAAAAATTTGAAAAACACAAAAATTCAACAATAGAGAAATCCATGGTGTTCTTGGATGTTTTTCTTGAAATACTATGGATATTTATGGCTTGGGGAATGATAGAAATCTAAGGAATTAAGTTTGGGAATCAAAATTTAATGAGAGGAACTTTGGAATGAAATGGATGACAAAACAAAAATATGGAGAAAATACTAATATGGGATTTATAAAGATGAAGAGGGAAAATAGGGTGGAATTTAAAATTTGGTTTAATTGCCTCTTAAAAACTCATAATTTAGACCACTTTACAAATCAGTCCTTGTTTCAAATTTGAAAACCTTTTGAACATTATTTTCAAAAATTGATTGGATTTTCTAAATATCATAAACAATAACATCTCCAATTACCATGCTTACGAAATTCCCCAGCTCACTAGAGCTAAAATCCCTAAAATACACCTAAAACTCATAGGCCCAATTTTGGGGTGTTACAAATTGGTTCAAGTTTAAGCCTTTAAACTATTATGGTATACTAAGTATACATATGTAGGAAATGAAATGTTTTAATGTGTTAAAGCATAGGTAAGATTGGTAAATGAAAAAGGTTAGCTGTCGGATAAAACGTTGTGAAATTTGGATGTTTTAGATGAATATATTAAATGATTGGTTTGAGCAATTGAAATAGGTACCAAAATGACTCATTTTTACCAAATACAAGGTCATCGTCCCGACGAGCAACTTCCCTCGTTGCAACGTTGACCAATAGTGAGTTACATCGCGACGTCGAATGGCCTGAGGTCACGACGTGAAAAACTATTTGGTGCGTCACGACATGGAGGAATTGACATCGTGAAATCGATCCTAAAATTTTAAAACTTTACAATTTGGTCCTATTATGTGCTCAGGTAAAAAAAGAGCTCTCATAAGCTGAATTGAGGTCTTCTAAGGTTAACACTCGCTTAGAAATAACTTTGATAAGGCTGCGCGGCATTCAATTTGCAACCTTTTGATCAGATTTCATCAATTGTACTCCTAAAGGAGTATATATATTTATTGTGTGAAAATATACAACGGTGATCATCTTATCCTTTTCTATAGGAAATCTTTCAAAGCTGGCATTGTATGTTAAAAATTAGCCTACAATTATATTCACCACAATTACCAAAGTGCGAACATCATCTCCCATATGGATGAAAATAGTAAGCTTTGATTGGTATTAACTGGTTGGCAAATCCAAAGATATGCGATGAAGGATTCAAGTCTTTCTTAAAAAGTTCTAACTTGAGGATTCAAGTCTCCCACTAAAAAGATATCAATCACACAATTATTGTCAAAAAGAATCCTCTAATTGTATAATTTCTTACTATTGCAGAAACTACTATCGTGTCACCACCATCATTGGTAACTAACTCGTCGTCATTTTAATTAAATGAGACAAACTGGTCATCTAGTTGTCTTATTGTGAGCAAGTATCCATTGATGTGAATAGATTATTTGCGTGACTAGTTCAAGTGAGCTTCAATTTTCTCTAAGGTCAACTTGAGATTGGGGTATTATCTATTAAAAGTGAAGGGGTCAAACATGTCAAAAATAACATTGAAGCTCAATATAGACATTATGAATTTGTGTCCCAAACAAAAAGAAAAGCCAAAAAAAAAGTGTCGAAAATCAATTGGTTCAACCCAACCCAAGCATTAAAAATAATGAAACAAGAAACCCTAAAATTACTTAAAGACAATTGAGGAAAAAAGGAAAAGCCAAAACTAAAGGCTAAAGCTTCTGCTTTTAAACTTTGAATCTCTCATTTCCTCTTCCTTTACAACTTCATCAAGCACTGTTTAATACAAAATTTATGGTAATAATATGGAATGGAAAAGAAATTAAATTTAAAACTAAAAAGTACGAGTGTAACACCCCAAACCCGGCCTAAACGTTATGGCTGATTCTGGCGATGTCACATAAGGGTGTTTTTGAAAATGCATTAACCTTAAAACCGTTCCAGTGATTATATTTTGCTTAGTTCGGGAAGACGTGGACTAATTGATCTGCTTTAAAACATTTCTTTTACACGGAAGCTTTTGAAACCTAATAATTTTTGAAATCATTTTTATTTACGAAAAATCTTAATCTATTTTAGAAAAACTATACGTTGTTGCATTGCAGTTTATAAATCCATAATCAACAATTCAAAATCCCAAATTAAAACCAAACAGTCCCAAATTCCATCATAAAATACCAACAAGAATTAAGCGATGTAACCGCAAAAATCGTAAATAAGCAGTTCGGTCGTGGTGGTCACCTTTGAGCCCTCTGCTGCACCAATTCATCAAGTCTGGTGATTACCTACATAGATTAAATAGAAAAGGGTGAGTTTTCGCAACTCAGTTTGTAATCCCCAATAAAACCATGCACATAGCATAGCATCCGAAATCAGTCCTTTATATAAACAATTCGTGCCTCAGCCCATTACAGAATCGGTGTGAGCCTTAGCCCAGTCGATACAGAATCAGATACAAAATAGGGCCTTATCCCATCTTGGATATACCATGTAGAACAGAATAGAATAATGGAGTCCTACCCACCAACCTCTACACACCAACTCCATCCAACCCTCACACCATGTGGGGATAAAATCAACCCACCCATCCCTACACACCATGCTGTACCAAAGTGTGGCACATAATCATATAATTGCAGCGGAGCTGCTAGATATCAGGCTTAAGAGCCTTTCAGAATAATTCCTCCAAATAATACCAACCCAACCCCGATGCAATGCAACATACAAGTATGACATGCTATATGCAATTTAATAGATCGTACATTCCAATCGATATACATGATAAGAGTAACATGCTAAAACACATATATCACATAGTCAAATCGCGTAATCAGGGGTCAAAGTAGCACTCACAGACCCTAAAATAGGTCTCAGTCGACTTGGGCGACTTGAGTAACCTTACAAAGTATTTCAGAATAATGGGCTCACACGCCCATGTGGCCTGTCCGTGTGGACCCATACGCTCGTGTGGCCTACACGGCCCAAATTAGCCTTGGCTGTGTCGGTCACATGGCCTGGCCTAAAATCCCATAGCTTGTGTGGTTCACCCGTGTGGACCACATGCCCATGTGGCCCACATGACCCAATTGAGAAAGCCCGTGTTTTGCACACGGCCTCTCTGACCATCACACAGCCATGTCATGTACCCGTGTCGCACGAGCATGCCTAGTTCATCGACCACACGGATAAGTGTGACTTCCAGCCTTATCGCCTCAACCTAAACATGAACTAAACTCATTAAACAATGATTCTACAGTCCCAAAACCAAAACATTACTTACACACTTACCGAACGTGTGATTTGTGACAACAGAAAAGAATTAGAGGAAAAGATGGATTAAGGAAAAAAGGGGAGCAGGAAACGGCTAAAATTTCAGTACCAAAACGGCAGCAAAAATAGATAATGGAAAGGGGAAAAATGGCAGCTACCGGAGAGAAAAGGAAAAGGAAAAGGCATAAAGAAATTAGAGATTGGAAAAGGAGGGGCCGAAGTTTGCTACCCCAACAATTGGGATATCTCAAGTCCCTTATTTTCCTCCTAGAATCGCTCCAACACTCCCCCACCACACCACTACTACTCAGACCCCTGGTCAAAATCACCTCTTGCCGAACAGCTAACAAAAAGTATCCCCCTTTTTCCTATACAGGGTTCGAACAAAAATAAAACTAAGCCTAATGGACCAAGTTTAGGCTTTATTCATGAAAATACCAAAATTCACCCAAGTTGGGGCTTGAACTTGTGACCTCTCACACACACCTAGAACACTTAACCACTGAAGCAGATACACACTTGTGTCAAATTAATACAGATACATATACAGGTATTTTAGGGCGTTACAACAAGAAAATTGAAAAACTAAGTCCCGTCCGAGATAAATCTCATCTGAACTAAATCCCGTCTGAACTAAAGGCTAAATCCTTTCTATAAAAAAGGTTAATGGGATTACTCGTCCGAACTAAATCCTGTAATAGCCTGTTTTTAGTCAAATTGGAATAGTGGTTTTGGGACCAAAAATTTGAGGTCAAAATATTTATTTTATTATTATTTTAATTACTGTTTCATGATCGAATGTTTGTGTGAAAATCTCGTTTAAAAATTTTATCGTTTGATTGGTCAATTTGCTAGAAAGGACTAAATCGCGTAAAGTGAAAAAATGTCATTCTATTAGTTAAGAGTGTTAAATAGCTTTGGCTTTTAAATATGATGGTTAAATAGTAATTAAACCATTATTATTGGTAATGGACATTTATGGGCTTATAATAAGTAATTTAAATGTTTTATAACAAAGGTTATTAAAGTAATTTAGTGAATTAATAAGTAAAATAATAAAAACAATAAGGGTATCATCTTTGTTAAGCCATTTCTACTAAAATTTTAGAAGAAAGAAACCCCATGGATGAATGTGTATTCGGCCAAGCTTCCTAGTTCATTAGGTGAGTGATTTTTGATCCGTTTTTATTAATTTTTACGTTTTTGATGTCGTTGCTTCATACTCTAGCTAGCCCATACCTTAAATTTTGAAAATGTTAAAGATTTATCATGTTTCCATTGTTGAATGCTTGATTAATTTGATGTTGATGACAGATTATGAAAGTTTATTGATAGATTTACTAGTTTTGTAAAGTGATTTTTGACAAAAATGTCAAAAAGGGATTAATTTGTGAAAATGTAACATTATGTGGGTAAAAGTCTGAATAAATAAAAGATATTGGACTCATTAGAATTTGGTTAAGCATGGTTTTGTGATTAATTGCATGAATTTTCAATTTTATGTGATAGGGACTAAATTGTAAAAGTGTGAAATATTAGGGGCAAACGTATAAATTTGCCAAAATATGAATTAAAGGTTAAATTGAATAGACCAAATATTGAATGTGTTAAATTTGATAATATATAGATCAAGATAAGTCGAGATTGAGATTAGATCGGGAAAAAGGAAAAGTGGACGGGTAGTCGATAATTTCCATCCGAGCAACTCGAGGTAAGTTCGTATAATTAGAATCGAACTTTTAAATACTTGTGATTATTTGAAATGAATGCATATAATTGAGTAATTGATCTACTTGAAATACGAATGCCTTATTGATATAGCCTGATAGTTACCGAGCCCCGTTTGAAACGTAGAAATTCGTAGGATACGAGTGACATGTCACTAGGGCTACCGTTTAGGTCGAGATCCTACATGTGTTGCAGACTCACCGTAGCTTGTATGAGCTTACCGATACATCAGCTCGTAAGAGCTTACTATTCTCAACTCATCAGAGCTTACTATTTTTAGCTCGATCGAGCTTACTGTTCATCAGCTTAGGAGGAGCTTACCGATCATAGCTCGAAAGAGTGAATATAATGATGAATTGATGGATTACCGATTAATACACTTATTGTGTATCACCTGTGTATCTATCAATATTCTAATAGGTTTAATGGGCATAATTCTGCTAATGGTTATATGGATGAATTACTAGTTATATAAA
The DNA here is from genome assembly GCF_007990345.1 of Gossypium hirsutum. NCBI lineage: Eukaryota > Viridiplantae > Streptophyta > Magnoliopsida > Malvales > Malvaceae > Gossypium > Gossypium hirsutum. Next base: position 86,461,468 of record NC_053426.1, read on the forward strand.
TGGATTCTCGATTATATGAATGAGGATGAATTGTTACATATGTTATACATGTTACATGAATTTGGTATGGTATAATACATTGATGTATGAAATTAAGATAAAGGTTGATTATATGTACTTATGAGACTAACATATTGTTGAATGTTTGTGTATAGGCATTTGGCAAGGAATTTGATATACTTTGTTTAATTGTTTGATTATGTATAAATGGTAAGTTAAATTTTGAATTATACGGACTTACTAAGCTATAAAGCTTACTCTATTTCTTTTTCATTTTTTATAGAGGTTTGATAGCTCGCTCGATTCAGATAAAGTTGAAGATACGCATCATACTATCCAGTTGCCGATTGGTACCTTTGAACTTGGATATATATGAATATGGCATGTATAGGCTAGTTATAAAGATGATAGTATTTTGGTACATGTTTTGGTTTATGATAAAGCCATGTGATTTAGCTTAACTCGGTATAATGCTTTGGTTGTGTATATGTATTCAAATATGGTATTTTTTGGCAAATAGTAGATGGAATGGAAAATTGTAAATGTTGCCTTGATATGTGATAGGTATATGAATGGAAAATGCTTGATTATAATTAGGTATTTGAATACCATGTTTGGTTGTCATATAGTTTGAATATTGAATTTATGAAGTGTGTGATTTATGGTGTTTAAGTAAGTTAGTAAAACATGATTGAAATTGGTATAATATGTGTATGAAATGTTATGGATTGGCTGCCTATTGAGTTATATAATATACAAATTATGCTTGTGCAGGTATGTATATATAGGGTGGCAAAATGGCTTTGCAAATAGCTTATTTTTGTCCACACGGCAGAGACACGGGCGTATGTCTCCTGGTGTTGAAATTAAAATCAAGTTAGTATGCCCGTGTGTAAGGCCATGTGACCCAAGTCAGAGAGTTACACAGGTAGGACACGGGCTGGGACACGGTCATGTGCTCCCATTTCGAATGTCCACATGGCCTATGACATGAGTGTGTCTAGTGGTTGTGTGAGACACACGGCCTAGCCACATGGGCGTGTGTCCCCTATTTTGAGAAAAAAATTCTATGTGCTCCAAATGTTTTAAAAGTTATCGGTTTAGTCCCAAACCAATCCCAATGCATGTTTAGGGCATCGTTAGCTCGTATTAGGGATAAATTGATTGAGTTTAAATGATGAATGTATAAAATGATGTTATATATGCTAAATAGATGTTTAATTGTTTTGTAAGTCTGGTAATGCTCCGTAACCCAATTCTGGTGTTGAATATAGGTGAGGGGTGTTACATTTATTGGTATAAGAGCTACGATTTAGTCGATTCTAGGACTAACATAGTGTATGTGAGTCTTGCTATACATGCCATATATACACTGTGATAGTGTGATGACTCGACATTTTCAGATGTGTTTTTATGTAGTAAATGGATCCTGATCCAACTGTAGTTGATGAGGTTGAGAGTAATGTACCTGCTCCAGCTAAAGGGACAGCGCCGTCTGATTCTAGACCCATGACAGGCAGCCAGGGACGAGAGGCTAAAGAAGCCTTCTTCCAAATGATGAGTGAGTGGTTTACTCAATATATTCATACAAATCCAGCTACTCAACAACCTCCACCCCCTCCTAATCCCCAACCAGTTCTTGTAACTCATCAAGGAGTCGAGCTTTTAAGATTGAGTAAACCATCAGTAGACAAGATTCGTAAGCACAGGGTTGAGGAATTCAAATCTACTGTTAGCGACGACCCTGAGAGAGTTGAGTTTTGGCTTGAGAATACGATTTGGGTATTTGATGAACTTTCTTGCACATCTGAAGAATGTTTAAAATATGCTTATAACTATTGAAAGACACTGCGTATTAGTGGTGGAATACCTTGATATCTGTAGTTCCATGAGAAAGAGTTACTTGGGAGTTCTTTCAAGTTGAATTCAGAAAGAAATACATCAACTAAAGGTTTATTGATAAAAAACGAAAGGAATTTCTTGAATTGAAACAGGGTCGTATGTCGGTAACAGAATACAAAAGAGAGTTTGTACGACTTAGCAAATATGCTCATGAATGTGTTTCTTCTGAGGCTATAATGTGTAAAAAGTTTGAATATGGATTAAATGAAGAAATCAGATTGTTAGTTGGGATTCTTGAGCTGAAATAGTTTGTCGTTCAAGTTGACAGAGCTTGCAAAGCTAAAGAACTTAGCAAAGAGAAAAGGAAAACCCATTCTAAGGCTAGAGACTTTAGAAAGAGATTTGTAGGCAAATCACATCAGTTATCATCAAATAAATTTAGAGAATATCATCCTCGTTCTGCTGCTTCTGCAAAAATTTCAATCAAAGATAGAGATGTGAGACATTTTAGCTCTAAACCTCAGACGACATTTGTTGCTAGTGTGGGTAGTGTTAGAATGTTGGACCTGAATGTAAGCACTATAATAAGATACATTTCAGTGAATGTAGAATAATGAGTGGAGCTTGTTTTAGATGTGGATCTCTTAATCATTATCTTCGGGATTGTCCAGAAAAGTCTATAGCTGAGAGAGATCAACCGATGAAAGCGAGTAAAACGACTACTAGAGGGAGGCTACCCCGAAACATTGGAAATACAAGTGGTAATCAAGGTGCTACGAGAGATTCTACTGTGAGATCTGAGGCACGAGCACCTATCCGAGCTTATGCTATCAGTGCACGGGAGGAGACATCATCGTCAAACGTTATTACTGGTACTTTTTCTCTTTTTGATACTGATATAGTTGCATTGATAGATCCTGGATCAAACCATTCATATATTTGTATGAATTTAGTGTTTAAAAAGAGTTTACATGTTGAATCTACAGAGTTTGTAATTAAAGTATCGAACCCCTTAGGCAAATCTATTTTAGTTGATAAAATTTGTAAGAATTTTCCTTTGATGACTTGGGGTTACTATTTTCCAGCTGACTTGATGCTTCTAACGTTCAATGAGTTTGATGTGATTCTGGGTATGGACTGGCTAACGATGCATGATGCAGTTGTGAATTGTAGACGGAAGACTATCAAATTGAAATGTCTGAACAGTGAAATTCTTCGGATTGAGTCTAATGATTTGAGTGATTTACCTACTATGATATCGTCTATGTTAGCTCAGAAATGTATGAAAAAGGTTGTGATGCATATCTTACATATGTACTGATACAAAGGTGTTTGAATTAAAGATTGAATCTGTACATGTTGTTTGTGAGTTTTCGAATGTATTTCCAAAAGAATTACCGGGTTTGCCATCGATCAGAGAGGTTGAATTTGGTATTAAATTAGTACTGGACTAAGTCCTTTCTATAACAAGGTTAATGGGATTACTCGTCCGAGATAAACCCCGTTCGCAACAAATGCAGGACCTTTTTAGTTTCGGGAAAGTGCATATAATCATCAAAATTCAACATTCAATCGGGACTTAACCCTTTATCACCATTTCAAGCATGTATTAAGTTTCTCATTATAACATTCAAGTAATGTACATTAATATAAGTCACATTCCATACCACACAACATACAATTAAACATATTTGCATGCCTGATTAAGTTACACGAACTTTCCTTGACACTTGTTTGCGTTAGAAATCATCTAGTCCGAAACCTTCTATTTTCCTCCATCTAACCTCGAATTAGTGTTTTCCGAATCTATATAAATAACTTAAATCATCAATTTCATACATTTTATATTCGTTGGGACTCAATTTACGTCCTAGGCAAAATTACCATTTTCCCTAACTTTTTCATAAATTTCGATTTCGTCCCTAGGCTCGGAAAATGAAACTTGTGCAAATTACTCTTATTCCAAGCCTAAAAAAAGCCCCATTACAAAATTTACAGCACATGTACTCATAAAAATTCAAAATTTTTCATCAAAATTTACAACTTTTCATTTTAGTCCCTAAATCATGTTTTCATCAAAAATCACTTTGTAAAAGTTGTTTATCTATCAATAATCTTTCATTTTCTATCATAAATTTCTAATTTCCAGCATATAAATCCATGACCCCTTTTTTCATACCTTGATAACTTTTCAAATTAATCCCTCAAATAGAGATATTAAGCTATCTCGGTTTCAAAAATACCAAAATTACTAAAAACGGGAAAGAAAACTTACCCAATTAGGCCTTGAAAGTTTCTTTTCTCTCACCTAGGGCTTCCATGTATTTTCGGTTGAAGATGATGAAATGAAGATGATATATTTTCTTTTCATCTTTTAATTAATTAAGTATTTTACTATTTTCGATTTAGTCCTTACCCTTTTTCTATATTTCCATGGACGAGTAACCAAAAATCTACATACTTTTCTTTAATGGTCTAATTACCATATAAGGATATCTAGCTTTGAATTCCATAACTATTTGATTCTTATAGTTACAAGAATTCAACTTTCGTATTTTCTGCGATTTAGTCCTTCTCGTAATTAAGCACTAAATCGATAAAATTTTTGTATCAAAATTTTCACATGACATGTCTATCATATTACTGACTATATAATAAAATAAAAATAAATTATATTTTGGGTCAGATTTGTGGTCCCGAAACCACTGTTTCGATTTCAGTAAAAAATGGGTTGTTACAAATCTCTTCCCTTTAGAGATTTTTATCCTCGAAAATCTTACTAGTAAAAAGATTCGGGTATTGCTTCCTCATAGTATCCTTCGGCTCCCAAGTAGCTTCTTCAATACCTTGTTGTTGCCAAAGAACTTTTACTAAAGCTACCTTTTTATTTCTTAACTCTTTTGTTTCCCAAGCTAAGATTTTGATTGGTTCTTCACTGTATGTCATATCAGGCTGAATCTCTACCTCTATCAGAGAGATAAAATGTGAAGGATTGGACCGGTACCGTCGTAGCATATACACATAAAAAACATTGTGAATCCGATCAAGTTCTGGTGGTAAAGCTAACCGATAAGCAACAGGTCCAATTCTTCTAGTAATCTCATATAGTCTAATAAACCGTGGACTCAGTTTTCCTTTGCGTCCAAACCGGAGAACTTTCTTCCAAGGCGACACTTTCAAGAATACTTTGTCACTGACTTGGAATTCTATTTCTTTTCGTTTCAGATTAGTATATGACTTTTGATGATCAGAGGCTGCTTTCAAACTGTCTCGAATTACTTTCACTTTTTCTTTGGTCTCTTAGACCAAGTCATCTCCGTGTAACTTTTTCTCATAGAGTTCTATCCAGTACAATGGAGTTCTACATTTGCAACTATACAAGGCTTCATATGGTGCCATTTTAATACTAGACTGATAACTGTTATTCTAAGCAAATTCAACCAAAGGCAAATACCTTTCCCAGTTACCTTCAAACTCAAGTATACAACACCGAAGCATATCTTCCAAGATATGTATTACCCATTCAGATTGACCATCTGTTTGAGGATGAAATGCAGTGCTAAAGTGTAACTGAGTACCTAGAGCTTCTTGTAATTTGCTCTAGAATCGTGATGTAACCCGAGGATCTCTATTTGAAATAATGGAGATAGGCACTCCATGCAATCTGACAATCTCAAAAACATATAATTTAGCCAATCTATCCAAGGAATATTCCATACGTACCGAAATAAAGTGTGCAGACTTTATGAACCGATCAACAATTACCCAAAGGACATCTTTCTTCCTTGGAGACAAGGGTAACCCCATTACAAAATCCATAGTAATTCTTTCCCATTTCCATTCCAGTAACGTAATTGGCTGTAATAGTCCAGAAGGCAACTGATGTTCAGCTTTTACTTGCTGACATATCAAACATTTGGATACAAATTCTGAAATATCTCGTTTCATTCCCGGCCACCAATACATCTTTTTCAAATCATTATACATTTTATTACTACCAGGATGTATAGACATGTTACCATTGTGTGCTTCATTCAAAATCTTCTGTACTAGTTTGAAACTTTTCGGCACACATACTCTGCCTCTGAATAACAAACAATCATTAGTTCCGATCTATAATTCTAAGTCAGGTGTCGATTCACTCTGTACCTGTTTTGTTTGCAACTTACTATCAATTTTCTGAGCTTCAGAAATCTGTTGTAAAAACATTGGTCTAGCTTTTAACTCACCTATGATTGAACCATCATTAGACAACGACAATTGGGTATTCATTGCTCGTAAAGTATACAAGGATTTTCTGCTCAAAGCATCCGCCACTACATTGGCTTTTCCCGGATGGTAGTCAATAGCAAGACTATAATCTTTCAATAACTCAACCCATCTGATGCTGTCTCAAATTCAAATCTTTCTGTGACATCAAATATTTCAGTCTTTTATGATCAATGAATATGTGACATTTTTCGCCAAATAAGTAATGTCGCCAGATTTTCATTGCAAACACTATGGCTGCCAATTCAAGATCATGTGTCGCATAGTTCTTTTAATGTGGCTTCAGCTATCTTGAAGGATAGGCTACTACTTTACCTTCTTGCATCAAAACACAGCCTAAACCATTCAATGATGCATCACAATAAACAATAAATTCCTTACCCGATTCAGGTTGAACTAACACTGGTGCCTTTGTTAATAAAGCTTTTAACTTGTCAAAACTCTGCTGGCATTTCTCAGTCCATTCAAATTTCACATCTTTCTATAACAAACGAGTCATCGGAGAAGCTATCATTGAAAAATATTTTACAAATCTTTGATAGTAACCAACTAGTCCTAGAAAACTTCAAACTTCAGACATATTCTTTGGTGGCTTCCAGTTAACAATTGCTGAAATTTTATTCGGGTCTACTCTGACACCGTCAGTAGATACTATATGCCCAAGAAAACTAACTTGCCGTAGTCAGAATTCACATTTACTAAATTTGGCATACAATTGTTTCTCTCGCAGAGTTTGCAACACTATTCTCAAATGCTCAGCATGTTCATTTTCACCTCGAGAATAAACCAAAATATCATCTATAAACATGTAAAAGTCTGGTTTTGACCCTACTCGGAATAGTGGTTTCAGGACCACATATTTGAGTTGGAAAAAATATTTTAATATTATTTTTCGTGCCTATTGTATGTGAATAGCATGTGTGAAAGTCTTATTTGAAAATTTAACTATTTGTGTGTTTAATTTGTAAAAAGGACCTAATCGTGTAGAAGGTAAAAGCTGTGTGCTGAATGTTAAAAGTGTTTATTTGACTTGGCTTTATAATTTTGAGGTCCTTATGTGGTTATTTAACCATTGGAAGTTTGCATGGTCAAGTATGGACATGAGTTAGTGGATTTGGAATGAATTAAAAAGGTTATTTTAGTAATTGATAAATAAATGTTAATTTAATAAAACAAATACATAAACTTTGTCCATTATCATCATTCTTGCCGAAATTTTGAAGGGAGAATTAGGGTTCTTGAGCTTTAAACATTCGGCACTTACAAGCATCAATTAGGTATGATTTTTTACTCGATTTTTAATAATTTCTACGTTTTTGTGATCCTTGTTAAGTGCTCTAGCTAGCCCATGCTTAAATTCATGAAATTGTTGATGATTTGGAAATATGCCATGGATGAATTCATGAGCTTGATGATGTTATATGTTGTAATATGAAAGCTTGATGTTGGGTTTACATGTGTTGTCTTTGGAGTTTAGATGAATTTGAGCAAATTGGGCTAATTTGTGAAAATGTTATTTTGAGGGACTAAAATATGAAATAAATGAAAGGTGTGAACTTGTATGAGAGCCATGAAAATTCAGCTAAGCTTGTGTGCAGACAAATTTTGTGTATTTTGTGAATTTTTGAAATAGGGACTAAAGTGTTGAAATGTGATAATATGAGGGCTAGTTTTTAAAATGCCCTAAATAAGTGTTTATGGATTGAATTGAATTAATTGGTGAATAAAAGGGTTAATTTTGAAAATATATATAGATCAAGAAAGGAGGAATTCAGACTTAGATCGAGGAAAGTCGAAGGTTAATGAGTAGACAGTCCGAGTCGACAAATTCTGAGTACGAGGTAAGTTCGTACTTAAAATATGATGATAAGTAAGTTTTAGTGCCTTTATTATACATGGGTTGTATACAGTTGAATTAGATAATATGTTGATGAATCGAAAGTTTTGGCACTAAGTGTGCAATTTAAACTAGCTTTGGCAGTAAGTGTGCGATTTAAACTAGCTTCGGCTACTTGAGGCACTAAGTGTGAGGTTCCGACTTAGTCTCAGTTATATGAGATAGCACTAAGTGTGCAAAAATATTTAGCTTCGACTAACATTATAGCACTAAGTGTGCAGATGTCTAAATTACGAACAACTTATGGAAAGTCTTATAACATTCAACAAGAGGTAAGTACTAAAGTGAATAAGTACGGAAAGATTCAGGTATGTATAATACCTAAGTGATAGATGATGTTATGTATGTGAATTTCATTGAGTTGATATGGTTTTATGGATTGAAATTGTGAAAATACTCATATATTGTTATTCTATGTTCATATACTATTGATATGGTTTTCTGGATTGAATGCTTACTTTGTGTGTGTGTTTGAATTATTTTGTAGATATCGAAGCTAACAAGCTCTGGGATCGTCAAGGATTGTCGCCACACTATCGAACCTCATTTTGGTACTTTGGAAATGTATATATATATTTGAAGTATGGCATGTATAGGCTAGTTGTTATGGAGTATGTTTTGGGATGTATATATTTAGCCATGTGATTTGGCTAATTTGTGTTTGAACTTATGGTTGAGAAAGGCTTATGATATGTGATGTTAATTTGGAATTGTGGCATGTTTTAACTGGATAAAGGAGAAGGTAAGTTTGGTGAGTTCATGGTTTGAGAATGAATGATGTTTTTGATATAATCTTACATTATGTTTTAGTATGAATAGGTAAGGTTTATAAGTATGTAAATGGTTGATAATATTATGGCATGAATGATGTACGTGTTTTAGCATGAAAAATTGGTTGATTGGATTATACATATATGCTTGTTTCTATGCTTGTAGGTTGACTCAAAAAGGGGTGGCAATTTGGCTTAAACCAAGCCTGCATTGTGCCATACGGCCATAGCACACGGGCGTGTCTGTTGGCCGTGGGCTTAAGTCAGTAGCTTGCGAAGAACCACACGGCCATAGCATACGGGTATGTCTGTTAGCCGTGGGGAAAAGTCAGTATGTAAACTATGTTTTGGCACGGCCTGGTTCCACGGGTGTATGACCTCAACAAAATGGAAAAATTTTCTAAGTGATGAAATCTCTGAATGTGTTCGGTTTAGTCCTGACCTCTTACCAATCCATGTTTATGGTCTCATTGTCCTAAGAAAGGGACTTAATGCTTATGTTTGATTATTAATATGACGATGTTTGACTTTTGATTGTAAAGTGACTACAAAATGTTCTGGTGTGTTTAGTAATGCCTCATAACCCTAGTCCAGTAATGGATATGGGTTAGGGTGTTACAAAACACCACCAAAAATCTATCCAAATACGGGCTGAAAATTATGTTCATCAGATCCATAAACACTGCAGGTGCATTAGTCAAGCCGAATGGCATCACAAGAAACTCATAATGTCCATACCTGGTTCTAAAAGCTGCCTTTGGCAGGTTTGATTCTTTTACCCGTACTTGATAGTAACCAGAACATAGATCAATCTTTGAAAATATAGTGGCACGTTTTAATTGGTCAAACAACTCATCGATTAGAGGCAAAGGATACTTGTTCTTTATTGTAACTTTGTTGAGCTGTCTGTAATCAATGCACAGCCTCAACGATCCATCCTTCTTCTTTACAAATAGAACCGGTGCACTCCACGGTGAGAAACTAGGTCGAGTAAAACCTCTGTCAATCAATTCTTGCAACTGTACTTTCAGCTCTGTCAATTCAGTAGGAGCCATTCTATAAGGTGCTATGGATAGCGGTGTTGTACCCGAAACAAGATCTATAGAGAATTCCACTTCTCTATCTGGTGGTAAACCAGGTAATTCTTCTTGGAATACATCAGGAAATTCACATACTACTGGCACTGATTGAATCTTTGACTTAGATACTTTGGTATCCAACACATACACAAGATAAGCATCATATCCCTTTCTAACATATTTCTATGTTGATATTGCTAAAATCACATTAGGTAGTCCATCTAGTTTATCAGGTTCAACACGAAGTGATTCACCATTCTGACATTTCAATACAATATATTTCTACTTACAATTTACCATCAATGGACAGTTCTTACAAACTTTATCCACCATTACACACTGGCCTAGGGGGTTTGAAACTTTAACCACAAATTCAGTGAATTCAACAGGTAAATTTTTAACAGACACTAGGTTTGTGCATATGTATGAATGTGTTGAACCAGGATCAATCAATGCAGTAATATCAATGTCAAGTAGAGAAAAAGTACTAGTAATGACGTCTGGTGTAGAGGCATCCTCTCTGGCACGAATAGCATATGTTCTTACAGGTGCTCGTGCCTGGGATCTAATTATAGTATCCTTAGTAGTACCTCGACTACCACTAACATTACCAGTGTAATGGGGTGGTTTGCCTCTGCAACCGGATTACTAGGCTTTAGAGCTGGTTCTATTTCTTTTTCAACTCTTTTGGGACAATCCTTGAGAAAATTTCAAGTGAACTATATCCGAAACAAGCTCCATTTCTAGACCAACATTCCCCATGATGAAATTTGTTACAATGTTTACATTTTGGTTTGGGATTACCAACACTACCCACACTGGTCACAAATGGTGATGAAGACCTCGAGTTAGAATGTTGAGAGCCCTGCTCTCTTCCAGAATATCCCGTAGAGGTGGTAACACTATTGTAATACTTCTTTAATTTCTTAGAAGCAAATGATTGTGACTTACTCATAATTCTTTTTTCTAGAAACCCGAGCCTCTCTTTCAGCTTGTCACTTTTCTTTACTCAATTCCTCAGCTTTGTGTGCTCGACCGGCTAACACCGCAAATTCCATTATTTCGAGAATTCCAATCAAAAACTTGATATCCTCATTTAAACCCTCTTCAAAGGATTTACACATCTTAGCCTCAGTCAGAACCCATTCTCTGGCATATTTACTCAGTCGAACAAATTCCTGTTCATATTCAGATATAGTCATGTCTCCTTTTTTGAGCTTTAGAAATTCTTTCTTTTTCTGATCCATGAACCTCTGACTATATACTTCTTCCTAAATTCAACCTGGAAGAATTCCCATGTAACATTCTCTCTCAGTACAACTGAAGTTATGGTATTCCACCAATCATAAGTTGTATCTTTCAGTAAGGATACGGCACATTTTAGACATTCAGCAGGTGTGCAGTATAATTCATCAAAAACCCGAATAGTATTTTCTAGCCAAAAGTCGGCCCTTTCCGGGTCATCATCTGCGGTAGCTCTAAATTATTCCACCCCATGCTTGCGAATTTTATTTATCAAAGGCTTACCAATTCTAACAGGTTCAGCACCCTGTGGTACCTCAGGAACCGATTGAGGAACAAGTGGGGGAGGTCGTTGTATAGCAGGGTTTGTTATCAGGTGCTGTGTAAACCATTCATTCATCATTTGAAAGAAGGTTTGTTTTGCCTCCTCACTTCAGCCCTCAGACATGGTTTCACTACCAGACGCAGGTGCAACTCTTTAAACTGAAGCTGAAACATTACTCTCAGCTTCCTCGGATTCAACTCTAGCTCGGTTGGATGACATTACTATATGAAAAACACATTTAAAATGATCAGGAGTCATCACACTATCACTATTTATATAATGGCATGTATAGCTAAACTCATGTTTGCCATGTCAAATTCGAGAATCGGCTAAATCGTAGTTCTGATACCACTCTAAACGCCCGTGTCTCTGCTCGTGTGCTCGATTTTGAGCATTTTGTTTCTCAAAATTAAGGTGCAGAGAACACACGGTGTAGATACACGCTAGCATGTCTGCCCATGTGGACAAAATTAAGCCATTTCTAGCTTCATTTCTCACCCAAAATTTCACCCAATACTTGCACTTGAAACACACAATCAATACCAACCATTCCAAGCACTCAAAATAAACAATTTCATCATTCATCATGGCATATCATTGCAAGCATACATGATCACAACCTTACCGTAGTTTAACTTAGGCAGTCACAACATTTGATCACATATTCTTAATATAACACATGTGTATGTATGTATATCATAATAATCTACTTAGTCATACCAAAATGAACCATTACTAGCCATTCCAATGGCTAGGTTACAAAATAACATTATCAAGCTACTAATGGTCAAGTTGTCCTATACATGCCATTATACCAAAATGATTTCACTTTATATACCCAAAATGCTAGTTGATAGTGTGACGATACTCCAATAATCTTACAACCTTCACGAGCTTCCGAGCACTATAAAACAGGGAAAAATAAACAGAGTAAGCATTACATGTTTAGTAAGTTTGTAAAACGGAAATAAAACTTACCAATCCTATTTATTAAATCTAAGCATACAATGTCATGTTTCCATCTATTTGGCTAAATTGCCTAATCACATACATTCAATCAAACATGTTAGTCATCAAAATATTCATATCAATCAAGTAACATAGATGAGCTCATCAAGCAATAATTCTTTTAAGTCATTATCATTTCATCTCAAGGTTCTCATGCCATGTCAAGAGTTTTATGTCCGTTGAATCTCTGAAATTCCGATGGATGCTCAAGTAGTACACTCGAAGTGTACGATTCAATAATCCATCAATTTCTTATTCATGGGTACCCATTAGGGCATTTAACCAAGAAATACTCTTTCGAGCCACATATCGTATAACATGATTACCAATCCAGGCTAAATCCTTTATATAACATATGCCCAAAGAGTTCAATTAGGGTTACCAGTTCAGGCTAAACCCTAATCATAACATATGCTCAAGAGGTATTATATCGGGATTACCCATTCGGGATAAATCCTTTCTATAACAAGGTTAATGGGATTACTCGTCTGAGCTAAATCCTGTTCGCAACAAATGCAGGACCTTATTAGATTAGGGAAAGTGCATATAATCATCGGAATTCAACATTCAATCGGGACTTAATCCCTTATCACCATTTCAAGCATGTATTAAGTTTCTCATTATAACATTTAAGTAATGTACATTAATATAAGTCACATTCCATACCACACAACATATAATTAAACATATTTACCTGCCCGATTAAGTTACACAAACTTACCTTGACACTTGTTCGCGTTAGAAATCTACTAATTCGAAATCTTCTTTTTTCTTCGATCTAACCTCGAATTACTATTTTTCGGATCTATATAAATAACTTAAATCATCAATTTCATAGATTTTGTACCCGTTGGGACTCAATTTACGTCCTAAGAAAAATTACCATTTTACCCCTAAATTTTCCATAAATTTCGATTTCGTCCCTAAGCTTGGAAAATGAAACTTGTGCAAATTACTCCCTATTCCAAGCCTAACCAAAGCCCCATTAAAAAATTTACAGAACATGTACTCATAAAAATTTGGAATTTTCATCAAATTTTACAACTTTTCATTTTAGTCCCTAAATCATGTTTTCATCAAAAATCACTTTGTAAAAGTTATTTATCTATCAATAATATTTTATTTTCTACCATAAATTTTTAATTTTCACCATATACATCGATGACCCATTTTTCATAACTTGATAACATTTCAAATTAATCCCTCAAATAGAAAGATTATGCTCTTCCGGTTTCAAAAATACTAAAATTACTAAAAATGGGAAAATGAAACTTACCCAATTATGCCTTGAAAGTTTATTTTCTCTCACATATGGTTTCCATGTATTTTAGGTTGAAGATGATGAAAATAAGATGATATATTTTCTTTTCATCTTTTAATTAATTGAGTATTTTGCTATTTTCAATTTAGTCCTTGCCATTTTTCTATATTTCCATGGATGAGTCACCAATAATCTACATACTTTTCTTTAATGGTCTAATTACCATATAAGGACCGCTAGTTTTGAATTCCCTAGCTATTTGATCCTTATAGCTACTAGAATTCAACTTTCATATTTTATGCGATTTAGTCCTAGTAATTAAGCATTAAATCAATAAAATTTTCGTATCAAATTTTTCACATGACATGTCTATCGTATTATGGAATATATAATAAAATAAAAATAAATTATATTTTGGGTCGGATTTGTGGTCCTGAAATCATTGTTCCAATTTTATTGAAAAATGGGATGTTACATCCTATCCAGGGATAGTCCTACAGGGTCTTAGGAGCTAGGGTTTTTCTTTATTTAAGCATATTAATGTCTTAACCTAAGCTAAAATCTTATGGAAATATTAAATAAAAAATCTAAAGAAAATGTCACTAGTTTACTTCTAACTCAATTAAGATGTGTTCACCAAACTTATCCAATTTGAAACTTAAATTAGAGATTTTACTTTTAACGGGAACCCTAAAGGATACCCAAATAATTCTAGTAAAATACACTCAATTCCTAAAATTAATTCTATTTTAGAATTCTAGAAAAAACCTAGAAATTACCAATGAATTAAGAGAAATATTAAAATACATCTACAACTTATTCGATCTTTTATTATTATTATTTTTTAAAATATTTAATTAATAACGTTGAACCTATCAAGATATTACGAAAGTATACTATGACAGGTTTATGATTTATCTTACTTTAAAATTCTTGATCTAAGGTTTAAAGTCATCAAAATCCCAAAATAATATATCTTAAATAATATTTATTAGTTTCTTAAAAAGTTTCTAAAATAAAATACTTAGAAAGACCTACTCATGATTTACAATTCGCCTACAAAAAATTTTAGTTTTAATCTTGAATAAAGCCCTAAAAAATATTTACATATTAATTTAAGATTCTAAAGAGGAATCCTATACGATATTTAAAATTAGTTTAAACCTCTAAAAAATCCTACATATTATTTATAATTTTTCTAAGGTAAATGGTAGATATGATCTTAAGGACTAACCTAAATCCAAATATAAAAACCTTATGGTTTCATTAAAATGTAAAAAAATTATAGTTTCATTAAAATGTAACACTTAACTAACTTCATGTCAACAATTAGAGGATGGAAAAATGACCTAAAGTTCCCTTTTTTTAAAACGATAGCAATAAAATAGGATAATTAATTAAATTAGCTAAAGTTTATGAAAAGTTAAAACTCTTTCAAAAATGACAATAATAAAAAGAAAACTTAAATAAATGAAATAAATAAGACCTTGACATGATGATGATAATAATAACAATAATACACCTTATTCATAATACAATAAAAGAATCAAAGTAACATAAACAAATAATATTAAAATGCATGTAAGGGGAATGTGTAAAAAAACCATAAATATAAATAGACATGAAAATAAATAAAGACGAAATAAGAATAAATAAAAATTATACAAGTGCGAATAAATATAGAACATTAAAATAAGGTGCATAATTGACATTAAATATATAAGGTATAAATGCAAATGAAAGGAAAGATATAAGTGTAAATAATTTATTAAAGATGGAAACAAAATGATAGCTTGATTTTGGAACTAAAAGATAAAAAAATGTGGAAGACAAAGGACTGATATAGCAATTAATTTGCTTTTAATTTTAAAATTTCGGATTAAACTGAAGATTTGAATAAACGAAAGGGTTACGAGTGTAAATAGGCTAGAGAGTGAAGGCGGTGCTACAAAAAATGGGGTCTTTTTTGTAAATTTAAAAAATAAGGGGATGAGAATATATTACTTATTTTTGGCACATATAAATGGGAAAAAACTATTCATTCTTTCATTTTTAACCTCATTTAAAAAAATAAACTCTTCTTCCTTCTCTTCCTCCTATGTTGGCCATGACTCCACCACTGGATAGTGTTGGGCTCTACGGTGATGGAGCCGCCGCATACGATGGCTGATTTTTTTTTTTGCAAAATAAAAAATTTCTTTAAAAAAATCACTAATTTTCCTAAAAATCAAAGCTTTTTTCGAAATAGTTGAAAAAGATCAAAATTTTGTTTTAAAAATTTAAACTTTTCCTTTAAAACGACAAAAAAACTAAATTTTATTTTAAAAAGTCTAAAATTTCTCTTTTAAAAAAAATTATTTTTCTTAAAATTCAAAGGTTTATTTCGAAATAGTTGAAAAAGATCAATACTTTATTTTAAAAAATTTAAACTTTTCTTTTAAAATGACTAAAAAATAGATTTTTATTTTAAAAATTTAAACTTCTCTTTTTTTTTAAAAAAAATCAAAACTTTTTCCAAGATCAAACCTTTAGTTTGTTTTTTAAAAGAAACCTTTATTTTAAAAAGGGGAAGGGAAAAAAAAGATTTTGGGGGCTCTTAGAGGCGAAGACTGACGGTCTGGTGACGTCTCCTTCTTCGGAGCCCAAAAACCGATCCCTCATGACATGTCTAAGGCAAAAAAAAAAGATAGATGAAAAGAAAAAAAGAAATAGAATACTTGTTGTTGATGTTGTTTTTTTTTTACCTTTTTTTTTAAGAACAAAATATGAAAAACCTCTTTTTTTTATTTCATTTCTTGTATATATACTACTTTTCAATCTTATGTATTTGTAAACAAAAAATAATAACATTTAATAATAATAGTAGTATTATAATAATAATTTAGGCCCTTGGTAGTCTCAAAAAGGAAAGAAAAAGAAAGGAAAAACAAAGGCCTCCAATTGGGATCGGACAAAAATAGATGTCTACAACAGTTATATATTAATTATTATCATATATTATTGTTTATTATTATAGTGGTTAAAAATATGCTCTAAGTCTCTATATTATTCGTACATTTGAAAGTTAACACTCGTACTATATTATATAATGTTATATAATATCATATAGTATACAATATATTAATAATTTATATATATTCATCAATAATTTAACATTATAATATCATGCAATACTATATCTTTTTTTATAATATATAATATAATAGTTATATATAATAATAGTTAATTACATATTAATTATTATACATTATTGTTTATTATTATACTAGTTGAAATAGGTTTTAAGTCCCTATACTTTTCATACATTTGAATGTTAAACTATATTATATAATGCTATATCATATCATGTAGTATATAATGTATTAATAGTTTATATATACATCAATGATTAAACATTATAATATCATGTAATACTATATCTTTTATTATAATCTATAATATAATAATAGTACATTATATATTAATTTTTATATATTATTGTTTATTATTATATTAGTTGAAATATGCTCTAAGTCCTTATACTTTTT
The DNA here is from genome assembly GCF_007990345.1 of Gossypium hirsutum. NCBI lineage: Eukaryota > Viridiplantae > Streptophyta > Magnoliopsida > Malvales > Malvaceae > Gossypium > Gossypium hirsutum. The sequence goes on from NC_053426.1 coordinate 86,478,688, forward strand.
GTACATTTGAAAGTTAGCCCCTTACTATATTATACAATGTTATATCATATCATACTTTTTATTGTTATACTACTTGAAATATGCTCTAAATCCTTATGTTTTTCGTACATTTGAAAGTTTGTCCTTCGACAACATTATATAATGCCATATCATATAATATATTAACAATTTATATATATGCATAAATAATCAAACATTATAGTATCATGTAATACTAAAACTTTTATTATATTCTATATTATAGTAATAGTTATATATAATAGTCGTAATTTAATATATTACTTATTATCATATATTATTCGTTAGTATTATACTACTTGAAATATGCCCTAAGTCCCTATACTTTTCGTGCATTTGAAAGTTAGCCCTCCTATTACATTATATAATGTTATATCATACCATATAGTATGTAATATTATATCTTTTATGTGATACGAATGTCTATATGCTTTGTTCTCTCGTGATGCATTTGATCTTTGGTGAGATGTATGGCATTTTGATTATCACAATATACAACAGTTGCCCCTTTTTCACGTGCAAGTTCACTATACAAGCCCTTTAACCAAATTGCTTCTTTTACTGCTTTAGTAATTTCCATGTATTCTACTTCATTAGTCGACAAAGCTATTGTAGCTTGAAATGTCACTTTCCAACTAATGGCACAATTCCCATAAGCAAATAGGTAACCTGTGAGAGACCTTCTTCGATCTAAGTTTCTTGTATAATCAAAATCAACATATCTGACTAAACCCATTTAAGTTTTTCTGAGCTCTAAGCACATGTTAAAAGTACTCGAAAATATCTAAAAATCCACTTAACTGCATGCTAGTGTAACTTACCAAGATAGGCATGTATCGAAAAACAACAGTAAAAGAATGTGAAATATCGAAACGAGTGTATACCATTGCATACATCAAATTTCTAACTACACTTGAATTGAGAGTTTAAAGTGTGCAGCTAAAAGAGTACTTATCAGTTTTGCATCTTGCATCTCAAATTAGTCAAGGATATTTTTTATGTACCTTTGTTGTAACAAAAAAAATTTCCCGAAATGTCTATCTCTCAAAATTTTCATCCCTAAAATTTTATTTGTTATACCTAAATCCTTCATCTTGAACTTAGAGTTAAGCATGGTTTTAAGACAATCAATTTTAGATGGATTTTTAGCCACAATCAACATATCATCAACATAAAACAACAAATACATAAAAGAACCATCATCAAGATATTGTAGGTAAACACAATTGTCATACTTACTTCGAGAAAAACCAATACTCAACATGGAGTCGAACTGTTTATACCACTGTCGAGGAGACTGCTTCAAATTGTACAAAGACTTTTGTAAGAGACAAACATGACCTTCTTTACCTTCAAATTTGAAGCCTTCTAGTTGTTGCACGTATATGTCATTCGCAAGTTCACCATGAAGGAAAGTAGTTTTTATATCTAATTGTTCTAACTCAAGATTGTTTGATACAATAAGAGCCAAAAGTGCTTGAATGGACGTATGTTTCACAACAGGAGAGAAAACATCATGAAAATCAACTCCCTCCACTTGACTGTAGCCCTTTGCAACCAATCTTGCCTTGTACCTAGTGTCGTAAGAACTCGAACCTTCCTTCTTTTTAAACACCTATTTGTAGCCAGAGATTCTTTTACCGATATGTCATTTAACTAGCTGCCAAGTCTCGTTCTTTTGAAGTGATTCCATCTCTTGTTCCATTGCAATGAGCCATTTGTTAGAATCGAAGGCCTCAACTGCCTCATAATAACACGAAGGATCTGTTGAATCAATGCTCTCAGTTACACTTACAGCAAAAGCCACTAGATTTCCTTCACAATATTTCTGTGGTGGTCGAATTTCTCAAATTTTCTTATCACAAGCCAACTTATAATTAGTTAACTGAGATGGTGAAGATACCTGAAGGTCAGATGAAGTCCTAAATTGATCTAAAACAACTTCAATTTTGCAAGAATCGAGATTTTGTTACGTTAATGATGTCACTTTCTTTCTCATCGAGACAACAATCATGTTCTCGTGACATTGCGAAGAGGCTCTTTGTGTCATCATGACGTTGCCCCTTGTTTTGACTTTTGCCTCCACATTGCTTGAGATGCTCTAATTTGTTCTATATTTAAAAGTAAAAGACCCATTTTTTTATAGAAACATGGCAAATTCATCAAATGTAAAATCTCTACTAACAATTATTTTGTTAGATTCCGAACACCACAACTTAAAACATTTTGTACTTGTGGAGTATCCCAAAAAGGTGCATTTAACAACCCTTAGGTCAAGCTTTCCTTGGCTAACTTTAGCATAAGCAAGATAGCCGAAAATTCTATGATTAGAATAATTGGGAGGATTACCTGACCATATCTCCTCTGGAACTTTACCGTTCAATGCTCAATTAAGAGATCAATTCACCAAATAACTTGTCAAGTTTACGGCTTCAACCCAAAATTCCTTTCCCAAGCCTGCATTAGAAAGCATGCATCGGGCCTTTTCCAGCAAAGTTTTGTTCATTCTTTTTGCAACTCCATTCTGCTGCAAAGTTTCAACAGCGGTTCGATGTCTTTCAATTCCTTCCCATTTGTAAAAATATTTAAACTCTAAAGAATAGAACTCAAGGCCATTATTTGTTCTCAACAGCTTCACAGATTTTCTAATTTATTTTTCTAACAGTGTCTTCCATTGTTTGAAGATTTTGAAGACTTCGCTTTTCTGTTTTAAAATATAAACCAAACTTTTTTGGAATGATCGTCAATAAGAGTTAGGAAATATTTATTACATCCTTTTGAGATGTCAAGAGACGAACCCCATGAATCGAAATGTATGTAATGAAGAGTCACTTTTATTGTGTGCACTGTTAAATTAAAGCTTACTCAAGTTTGCTTCCCAAAAATGCAATGCCGGCAAGAACCTAACTTACACACTCTAGTGTCTTTGAGAAGACCTCTGTGCCAAAATTTGGTTGAATAAAATCAGTGAAGAAAGAAACACATCTTATCATCGGAACATGGAGAATATCATCACTGGGACGTTGCATCGTCACAATGCTGGGGTCTTCCTCGTCTTGACATGGCAACAATTTCAACTATTCTTCAGTAATTGTAGTCGCACCAATTACCATTAGCCCCTGCAGAACATATAGCTTGCCTTTTTTTTTGTCCTCTCATCACAACTAGAGCTCCACGAAAGACTTTTAAGCCATTTGATTCAATAACTATCCTACAACTATTAGATCCAAAATTCCTAGTGAGATGATATTTTTCTTTAAGTCAAGTACATACCTGACATTTGAAATTGTTCGAATAATTTTCTCATGCATCTTGATTTGTAAGGTTCCTACGTAGGCTATCTTACATGGATAATTATTCCTGATCAGCACAACTCCACCTTCAACTGAATTGTACGTGGAGAACCAGTCCTTATTAGAACACATGTGATAGTAGCACCTTGAATCTAGAATCCATTCGGAAGTAAGATTGGAGCTTTCACTTGTTGAAACCAATAAGAAATCATCACATTTATCTTCAGCTACACTAGCATCAACAACTTCAGCTTTCTACATATCTCTCTTATAATTTATTATCCCTCTTAAATTTATTATGATGTTTCCAATATTCTGCCTTAACGTCGCCCACAACATTTGTCACAGTTCTTGGATTTAGATCTCGCTTTAGACCTGTTTCGATCTATTTTTCTAGATTGTTGTCTGCCTCTTGCAACTAAAACTGAGGCTTGCTCGTCTGACATTTTGTTTGGGCCTAACTCGTTATTGAGTTTATGTTTACTCAGTAGATTGCCACGTCTTTGAATGAGAGATGATCTTTCCCATAAATTAGAGCTTCTTTGAAAGTTTTATAACAAAATTGCAAAGAGCATAACAATAACATAACTTGATCCTCGTCACTAATCTCTACTTTGAAATTCTTTAAATCATTAAGAAGGGTAACAAAATCAATAATATGAGCTCTAATAGACTCACCTTTGGTCATTGTGAAGGTGTAGAGAAGTTGTTTTAATACTAACCTGTTGGCCAAGGATTTCGTCAAGTGCAAGGCTTCCAGTTTCTTCTATAATGAAAATGTTGTTTTCTACTTCAAAACCTCCTATGACAAATTATTTGTTAAACATAATTGAATTACGGATAGAGCCTTTTTTGTCTAACCTATCCCATCCTGACTGTTCCATTTATGTGGGTTTCCTCTCTGCAAGGATCTTCTCAAGATCAGTTTGGATCAGTATTGCTGACATGCGAACTTGCCACAAACTAAAATTTGCGATGCCATAAAACTTGTAGATACCAAACAGTGATGTTGTCATCTCTGAATGGGTTGCTGGCTTTGATACTAGTTTGTAGAAAATTAACATGAATAATGCACCGAACAAGTAAATAAACTAAAATCAAACAAATCAAACACGCAAATTTTACATGGAAAAACTCCTCAAATGAGGATAAAGAATCACGGGCAAAATGACATTTCACTATAATAAAGGAGAGTACAAAAGATGGAGAGAATTAAAGGAAAACCTGAAACCCTACATGAGAAACCCTTCAAAACAAAGAACAACATTCTCTCAAACTAAATATTTCTGTTGTATTAAACCTAGAGTAGCTAAGACCTATTTATAGGCTGAAACTTTTAGCATATTTGACTACAATAACCCTAGGTTAATTAGAGTTTAAGTGGGAAACTAAAAACAAAGTTTAACTAGGAGAAGAAAAGTTGAAAAACTTGAATTGTACGCCGCCACATCATGACATCGGGACCAAGAATACTTCCCCGTTGCAACGGCACACACTGTTTAGTCCAAAATATGAGTCATAACTCCACATTATTATTTTAGTACAATTAAAACTTATCATTGCCACTATATTATATAATGTTACATCATATCATGTAGTGTATAATCTTAATCTAGTGTTTCCAATAATGACAAAATCATCTATTAGATAAGGGATAATATGCTTTGTGACCCCTGAAAAAGTTCACTTCGCTACCTGTATTTTTGTTTTGTTCACTTTAGTACCTGAACCTAGCAACTAGATCTATTTTGATCCCTAAACTTGGATTCCGTCAAGATTTGATTATGTGACCAATGTTCTTAGAAGATGTTTGGATTGGTCAATCTGATTGATTGGACTAAGAACTGATCGATATACTAGTCTAAACAAAGGGGTTGAAGTAATTGAATAAGAAAACTGCTCGAAACCAACAAAAACTGAAAACTAAGACAAAAACTTGTAGTGGAACTAGTTTAATAAAACTTTTATTTTTAAAAGTTTCATGAATTTTTAATTATTTATTTAATTATTGTAGGTCAAGCAGTTGAACAGATCAAACTGATTGAATTAGAAATTGATGGTCTAACCTATTCAACTAGTGGTTCGATTATTAGAACATTGTATATGACACTTTAAGATTATACCATGTTATCAACTGAAAAATTATATCATTTTTTAGTTTTCAAGTGATGGTAGTGGCACAATCTTAGAGTGTCACATCATTAAACTTTATGTTTTTATAAGTTTAATGACCAAAAAGAATTTAATTACTAAGTACTAAAGTTGATAAATATATATATACAAAAGTGAACCTAATTACCAAATTAGGGGTCAAAAATCATATTATCCCTTGATAATGAAAACTATATATTGTTTCCCTTGTCCGTTTGTTGAGTGGAAAAAAAAGCATGAAATATGTTGGTGAAAATGGAAGTTTGGTTGAATCAATCATTTGATTCTGGGTATCGTATTCTTTTTTTTTTTTAAAGAATTGTGGGTATCATATTCTTATTTTGTTTCTTTAACGACATTCTTATTTGATATTCCCATTTCTTATGATGCTCATAGTTACCGTCAGATAAATATGTTTATTAATTGGATCACTGTGAAATTTGAATAATTTAGTTTTATTCTTAAATATTTTTTTAATTTAGAGATTATTTAATAAAATATTTAAATTTAAATTACATAAAAATCCCTTAAATCTTTAATAAATGCAATTAGTCTACAAAATTTTAAACATAAAGACTTATTTGGCTCTTTCAACTTAAAAAAAAAGGTTATTTTAGTCCTTATTTTTTTAGCCCTTAAATTTGTGATATTTATCATATCATCTTAAAATGAACGAAAAATTTAATGACACTTTAACATTAATTAATTTATAAAAATTTAAAAAAGTTATAAAAATATTTTAAAATATTATTTTTTTTAATTTTTTAATTTTTTTTAAAAATTAAGTAATTGCTGACGTATCATCCACTTGGACTACCACGTCAACAAACGTTAACTTTTCCATCTATTTTGAGGTGATTTAACAAATAATATAAATTTAAGTGCTAAAAGATGTGAAAATTTACGCAAATAGTGAAAATGACATTTCTTTTGTAAATTTAAAAGACCAAATAAGTCATTATGCCTAAATTTTATTAAAATCTACTTTAAATCTCACTAATTAATCTTATCATACATCATATATATATATAATATAACAAGCTACACGAATCCATACAAGTGACAAATTTTCTCTTTTCCTACTGTTTTAAAAATAATTTATTTAATTTTAATTATACATTTAATTTCTATACCTTTTAAAATTTATTTTATATCTTTCTAATCAAATTATCCTTTTAAAATATGACTTAGTATATATTTTTGGTGAATTACAATAACAAGACAAAGTTCGAATAATAAATGCGACTAGTGCAACTCGAACCTAGACCACACTTGAGACAATGAATACCCTTGATCATCAAGCCACAACATAAGGTTTACTTGGTATATATTTTTAAAATTTGGTTCCTATTTATTTGAAATGATATTCTATATAAATATTAACTATTTTATCATTATGCATGGGATTATTGCATCCTGTATAACTTATAACATAAAATAGGAAAACATCTTTTATTTAATTTAAGTAAATAAAATGTAAATAAATAAATAAAATCTTCATTTTACAGGGTATTTGGAAAATAAAGTTTTGAGCCTTTTTTAACTGATTTGAGCAAAAATAGAGGATTGGGTAGTCAAATCCTCTAATTGTAATGTTTGGTGAATGGAGGTTTATAAGAACTTATTGAGCTAAAACCTCCAAAACAAAAAAAAAAAGTTAAGATGAGCAACTTTTTTCATAGCTGATTGGGAATGAGATATAGGGAATGACATATATGATCATACTTACTAAAAAATTAACCCCTTTGCCACATGTATCTATTTCTTGAATATTTATGTACTATAATTTATTTTCAATTTACTTGGGTAAAATTATTTTTATGCAACTTTATATTAATTGAAATATGCTACTTGACAAATTTATTCAGAGTGTAACATAATTATCATTAATTTACATACTAAGAACATGATATAATCATCACTAAGAATATAACTTACAATTATATTGATACATTATTAATATTTATCAATTTTCACAAAGTTAATATTTGCAAATAAGGAACTTAAGAAATTTGTTTATTTAAAATTTCAAAAAATATTCTATAACACCCCTTAGCCCATCAAGAAGACATGACATATATCATTCAACCAGACAGTCAGCCCGACGGTCTGGGGATTACTAATGGATTCAAACCCTTCGACTTAACATAAAAATTTTAGAAAAACCATTATGAAGATTTTACTTAGTGTAAAATTCAGTTCTCTTCTTTCATTTGGTAACGTATCTTTAGAGAAAATTGTGACATCCCTAATTTGACCCTAGTCAGGAAGTGGTTTCGAGACCACAAAACCGAGTCACACAAATAATTGATTGTTAAATTTCATGTCTATTTTATGTTACAATTTATGTGTGAAATTTTGGTGCTTTGATTTTGTCAATTGAATGCGAATTTAATCAAAAGGGCTTATGTGAGAAAAATTGAAAATGTGTTGGTTAATTTTTAAAATGGCCAAATTGTTGCATGGATTAAATATGGGGACTTGCATGTCAAAGTCCCCATTTTTCATGATAATGGCCGACCATGATGGTTTTAGGTGAGAAAATATGTATTTTATTTGTTGTAATGATGGCTACTAAATGATATTATATACATTTTGTTAAAGAATTAAATAAAGACTTATAAAATATGAAATAAAGTTTTTATAATGGAAAAAAAAGGGGGATGAAAACAAAGTTTTATCCATTCTTTCTCTCAATAGCCGATTCTTAGGATCAAAGAAGAACAAAGGGGGGCCCTTAGACGTATGGCAATTATATTAGCAATTGGAGGTATGTTTGGCTTAATTTCTTGATAATTTTGGTAAAGTTGAGTTGTTAAATAGATTTTGAAGTTAGCCCATGCATTTATTTTTGAATTTAAGAAGAATGATACATTCGACTATGCTTTGATGTGCTTGGATTGTCGTTCATTGAGTAAGTGATTGAGGAATGGTTAGAAGAATTTGAATGCTAAACTAGTTGATTTGTTTATAATGTCCGATTATGATCATTTATAGAGATGTGAATGAATTGTTGTTATGTGAATAAATATTTATTTGATGATATATATATGTATTCGGCAATGGGATAAAATGTGTATTAAGGTATGTTTCATGGTGATTATGCTTGTGATGTTGGGTTAATATTCGGCATTGAGTAATGTGGGGTAAGGTGATTAATCGGCTATGAAATTAGCTAAATTGAATAGGTATGTTTAATGATATGCTTCGTGTAATGTATAATCTTATAACTCGGTTTGGTATTGAGATAAAGGTTAGATGTATGATTGGATTTTGGTATGTGTTAAATTGGTTAATCAAAGATTTAATAAGACGAAATGTTAATGAATAACATAATTGGTTTGCACCTTAAATAGTTGAAATAAAGCTTGCCGATTATGATTAAATGTTTAAATTGTAATGGTCATATATAGGTATATATATATATGCCTTATGTATGTACCATGTACACATAAGGACATTTGGAAATATGATTAAATTCAGGTATAAGAAAGCATGATAAATTAAGTGACTCTTTGCTTGTGAATGTGAATTAGATATAAATTAAATAAGCATGAAATCGAGTCATGGCATGTTTTATTAAATATGATACATATTGAAATCTATTGTTTTAGATATAGATTAAATGATATGTGATTGCCAAATGTGATTGTTAAGTGAATAATATTAGTTAAGTACTTAAGTAAATCTATTGTTTTACTTAAGCTTAAGAGCAAAGAGGATCAAAGTCGGATAGGGGAAAAGAGAAAGTAAACGAATAGCTGTGGATATCTAGTCGTCGACCACTTCCGAGGTAAGTTTTAAGTGATTAAACGTTGAGTAAATTCAATCATAATAGGACATAATGAGTTGATTTAATAAGATGTGATGTGGCCATGATATGTTTTAAACTCAAATGGTAAGTACATAAGTGTTTGGACTTGGAAATTTAAGAGCAAATTGTAATAATTTGCTTAGGACAGAAGTTGTAACGTGATTTTAGAAAATCACCATAAATTGTTGGTGTGGAATTATAGGCTGAATAAAATATGTAATCAAAGCTTAATTAGTCTGGTTTCTTATAAAAGAAACCATGTAAGCAAAGGAATTTCTTATAAAGAGATATTTAAAGTTGTGTGAGACAATGTCAAAATGACTCCGAAATCCCCTGTTTTTTTAGAAAATCATTATAAATCACACAAAAAAATTGTTATAAGATAAAATTTATATGCTTAGACTCCTTAATGAGTCTAGTTTCAAATGAAATAAACAAGAACATATTTTGAATTCTGTACAATGAGAAAGTTGATTCGTAGTGGAGAGTGGTCAGTATAGTCAAATAGTGAAATAGGGGAAACTTTAAGAAAAATTCTGGTATTGATTGGTCAAACCAAAAATTCTGAAAATTTTATAGATAGAAGATATATGAGTCTGTTTTCAGGGAAAATTAACAGCACTTCATTTGGAGTTTCGTAGCTCTAGTTACAAATAATTTAATGACTGTTGCTCAGGAAAACAGCTTGTAGTGAATATGTGATTTTGTTGTAAACATTGATGAAACTAATTGAGTTGCTTATAAGCTATTGCTGAAATTGATGTACAAGATAAATATATATATGTGTGGTAAAGCCGAATGGCTAGTGTGAAATATGTATGAGATATGTATATGTGGTAAAGCCGAATTGCTAATGTGAAATATGTATGAGATGTGTATATATTGTGGCCGAATGACCAAATGTGAAAGGTGTGTATATTTAGATATTTGATGAGACAAATGAATTACAAATATGACAGTCGATGTGAATGTTGTAACATGTGATTAAATGTACATGAAACTTGGAAATATATTCCGGGTAAGACCCGATGACTACGTGTGGGGATTATTCGAGCTAAAAGTCTCGCTGAAGATTCGAGTAAAGCATAAGATTATACGACTTCACAATAACAATTGGTAATAAATACGTTCAATGCGTTAAGTTGGTCATGTATGTATTTTGAGATTATATTTAAGCTTGATTTGGATTAAATCACAAGGTTGTTATGTGATGCATATGTGAGTAAAGCAATAAGACTGTTCTATGATTATTGTGCATTTGGTCAATGTGAAAAGTTAGGTGAAAATATGTAATGTACCTATGTTTATAAGAGATCACTATCAAGTGAGAATTTATCTGCTTATTGTGTATTACGTAATTGTGTATATTCGGCCAAAAAGGGTAGTATACCTAGAAAGAGGTTATATGAGAATTCGTAAGATCAACTTTTAATTTGGTTGGTCAGGTATGTGATAAATACTTGTACGTGTTAGACCCATCAGAATTAAATCATGATTGTAAAGTGAAAAGCAAATATGAAAATGCCATATGAATATGTGAGTATTCGGTTATGGAGAAATACTATAGGATATTGGGGGATATACATTTTGATTTGTCCGATGAGGATAACTATAGATATGAAATGAAATGTTATATGTGAATCAAATAAATAAATTGGTTATATTTGAGTTCACTGGTTTTAAATTGCTTAAGACTTACTAAGCTTACAAAAGCTTACTCTGTTGTTATGTTTCTCTGTTTTATAGATTGTTGATTTTGGCCTTTTTGCTCGAGGATCGTCAGCAACTTGTCACACTATCACTATCCACTGTTTGGTACTGCTATGTTTTGGATTATCTTATGGCATGTATAGAATAGACAAGTAGTGGGAGGATATTTTGGTTAATGTATATAAGCCATGCGAATATGACATCTTTTGAATGTTTACTTTTATAAGTTTTAAATTTTATCCCTGGTTGTGTCTGGCAATTATCCAATTGAATGATATTTACTCCAAGAAAATGTTCAAAATTTTACTGATCTGGCATGAGATACAAGTCCGGTAATGCCCCTCACCTATTCCGGTGACGGTTACGGGATAGGGGTGTTACATTTAGTTGTATCAGAGCTACGGTTTAGACGATTCTAGGACTAACGTAGCACATGTGAGTCTAGGTATACATGCCATAAAGTGATAAAATGATAGTGTGATGATTTCTGACAGTTAAAATGTGTTTTTCGTAATATAATGAATTCCAATCCCGATCAAGCTGTAGCAGATGGTATTGAGAGGATTGAAACATGCTTATGATGTGTCAAAATTGAGAAAGGTACGAATAGAAGTATGATATACATTTGAAGTATTGAAATGCAAAGTAATTTTGCTGAATGTGTTATGAAATAAATAGGGAAAAGTATATTAGGATAATAGTGATGTATATTATATGTATGAGAAGTTATATTTTGGTTCAGGATTTTATGTAAATGGGCGAAATATATACATATATATGTCATCTATTAGAGATGGAATTACTGTGTAGTTTATGCTTTGTTAATGTTATATATGATGTTATGTTTTAAATATGTGAATGAGAACTTTGAAGAGAAAATAATGTATTTGGAATGAGCCTACATGTAAATGATGTCTATGATATAATGTCAAGGTGTAAATGATATGTATATATTGAAACGAAGTAAGTGAATTACAAATATGATATGCTATATGAAATGTATTAAAATGTGAGTAAATATGCATAAAACTCGGTGATGTGTATTCGGGCCTTCGTGCCTAGCAGGCTTCGTGCCGGTGATATGTATCCGGGCCTTCGTGCCTAGCAGGCTTCGTACCGGTGATATGTATTCGGGTCTTCGTGCCTAGCAGGCTTAATGCCGGTGATTCGAGCAAGGTTTAAGTGTTCATTACTATATGAATTCAAAGTTAAATGAAAGAATACGTTTAAAGTGTACATATATGATGTTTTATAGACTTGGTTAAGTCATTTCAATGTGTAATAACGAATGAATATGGGCATTATGTGTGCGAATGATTAGAGGCATTGTGTGTGCAAATTCCGTTAACCGAGCACTATGTGTGCGAGATCAGTAATTGAGGCACTGTGTGTGCGAGTTCTTCAACCGAGCACTATGTGTGCGAGATCGGTCAGTGGGCACTAAGTGTGTGAAATGAGACTCATGTAAGACCTCATCTGGGACGAAGGCATTGATTTGAGATGTTGTGTAAGACCATGTCTAGGACATGGCATCGACTCGATATGTGATAATATGTAAGAACATGGTTGAATTATGGCTTTAAGTAAACGACTTACTCAGACAAGTACGACGCTCTTTAAATTGACAAATGTTAGGAAGTAGAATTGAAGTTAGATGTTGAATTTTAATTAGATACTGATATTCGGTATTTGAGTTTGAATTGGGGATTAATAGATATAAATTGACGATTGATTATTGTTTCGGCTGTAATTTTGTTATAAGTGGATACAAAAAAAAAGTGGATATGTTGTTAAGGAATGGATTTACGTTATATGTACACTTAAGTGCTTAGTTGAAAATGTGTTATGGATTTAGTCTATGAGATTCTCGGTATATGAAATTATATGTGCTATTGCTGAATGGACACTATTTTGTTAATCTTGTTCAAGAAATTACTTTGATTAAGTTTCGGCATTCGAAAGTTTGTAAGAATTTTTGATGAATGTTGATAATTTTGGATATACGAGTTATACGCTAGAATAAATCTCATGCCAGTGTATTATATTAAGCTTTATGCCTAATCGACTGTATACAGGTAACGTTAACTATGATTGAATGTGCTAAATGAGCTAAATGTTCAGGTATGTGGAAGTTGATTTTTCTTTTGGAAATGAGTTAAGTTGAATATTGAGATGTGATAAAGTATAAAAGATATTCATTGGGATGTTTAAGAACATGTATACTTTCGGCCATGTTACGGCTTATATATATATATGAATGAACATGTGGGTTATGAATATGTGAGTTGATGTTATGTATTCGTTTTAAGGTAAGAGGATGATTTTATGGGTCGATGTGGAATCGGTAATGAATTACAATTGTTATCGATGAGTTAATGTTTATATGGACATAATTCAATAAGAGGACGTTATCCTAACCTAGTCGCTAGTAAGATTTTCAGGGACGAAAATCCCTAAAGAGGGGGAGAGTTGTGACATCCTTAATTTGACCCTAGTCGGGAAGTGGTTTCGAGACCACAAAATCGAGTCACACAAATAATTGATTGCTAAATTTCATGTCTATTTTATGTTACAATTTATGTGTGAAATTTTGATGCTTTGATTTTGTCAATTGAATGCGAATTTAATCAAAAGGGCTTATGTGAGAAACATTGAAAATGTGTTGGTTAATTTTTAAAATGGCCAAATTGTTGCATGGATTAAATATGGGGACTTGCATGTCAAAGTCCCCATTTTTCATGATAATGGCCGACCATGATGGTTTTAGGTGAGAAAATATGTATTTTATTTGTTGTAATGATGGCTACTAAATGATATTATATACATTTTGTTAAAGAATTAAATAAAGACTTATAAAATATGAAATAAAGTTTTTATAATGGAAAAAAAAGGGGATGAAAACAAAGTTTTATCCATTATTTCTCTCAATAGCCAATTCTTAGGATCAAAGAAGAACAAAAGGGGGCCCTTAGACGTATGGCAATTATATTAGCAATTGGAGGTATGTTTGGCTTAATTTCTTGATAATTTTGGTAAAGTTGAGTTGTTAAATAGATTTTGAAGTTAGCCCATGCATTTATTTTTGAATTTAAAAAGAATAATACATTCGACTATGCTTTGATGTGCTTGGGTTGTTGTTCATTGAGTAAGTGATTAAGGAATGGTTAGAAGAATTTGAATGCTAAACTAGTTGATTTGTTTATAATGTCCGATTATGATCATTTATAGAGATGTGAATGAATTGTTGTTATGTGAATAAATATTTATTTGATGATATATATATGTATTCGGCAATGGGATAAAATGTGTATTAAGGTAAGTTTCATGGTGATTATGCTTGTGATGTTGGGTTAATATTCGGCATTGAGTAATGTGGGGTAAGGTGATTAATCGGCTATGAAATTAGCTAAATTGAATAGGTATGTTTAATGATATGCTTAGTGTAATGTATAATCTTATAACTCTGTTTGGTATTGAGATAAAGGTTAGATGTATGATTGGATTTTGGTATGTGTTAAATTGGTTAATCAAAGATTTAATAAGACGAAATGTTAATGAATAACATAATTGGTTTGCACCTTAAATAGTTGAAATAAAGCTTGCCGATTATGATTAAATGTTTAAATTGTAATGGTCATATATAGGTATATATATATATGCCTTATGTATGTACCATGTACACATAAGGACATTCGGCAATATGATTAAATTCATGTATAAGAAAGCATGATAAATTAAGTGACTCTTTGCTTGTGAATGTGAATTAGATATAAATTAAATAAGCATGAAATCGAGTCATGGCATGTTTTATTAAATATGATACATATTGAAATCTATTGTTTTAGATATAGATTAAATGATATGTGATTGCCAAATGTGATTGTTAAGTGAATAATATTAGTTAAGTACTTAAGCAAATCTATTGTTTTACTTAAGCTTAAGAGCAAAGAGGATCAAATTCGGATAGGGGAAAAGAGAAAGTAAACGAATAGCCGTGGATATCTAGTCGTCGACCACTTCCGAGGTAAGTTTTAAGTGATTAAACGTTGGGTAAATTCAATCATAATAGGACATAATGAGTTGATTCAATAAGATGTGATGTGGCCATGATATGTTTTAAACTCAAATGGTAAGTACATAAGTGTTTGGACTTGGAAATTTAAGAGCAAATTGTAATAATTTGCTTAGGACAGCAGCAGTAACGTGATTTTAGAAAATCACCATAAATTGTTGGTGTGGAATTATAGGCTGAATAAAATATGTAATCAAAGCTTAATTAGTCTGGTTTCTGATAAAAGAAACCGTGTAAGCAAAGGAATTTCTTATAAAGAGATATTTAAAGTTGTGTGAGACAATGTCAAAATGACTCCGAAATCCCCTGTTTTTTTAGAAAATCATTATAAATCACACAAAAAAATTGTTATAAGATAAAATTTATATGCTTAGACTCCTTAATGAGTCTAGTTTCAAATGAAATAAACAAGAACATATTTTGAATTCTGTACAATGAGAAAGTTGATTCGTAGTGAAGAGTTGTCAGTATAGTCAAACAGTGAAATAGGGGAAAATTTAAGAACAATTCTGGTATTGATTGGTCAAACCAAAAATTATGAAAATTTTATGGATAGAGGATATATGAGTCTATTTTCAGGGAAAATTAACAGAACTTCATTTGGAGTTTCATAGCTCCAGTTACAAATAATTTAATGACTATTGCACAGGAAAACAGCTTGTAGTGAATATGTTATTTTGTTGTAAACATTGATGAAACTAATTGAGTTGCTTATAAGCTATTGCTGAAATTGATGTACAAGATAAATATATATATGTGTGGTAAAGCCGAATGGCTAGTGTGAAATATGTATGAGATATGTATATGTGGTAAAGCCGAATGGCTAATGTGAAATATGTATGAGATGTGTATATATTGTGGCCGAATGACCAAATGTGAAAGGTGTGTATATTTAGATATTTGATGAGACAAATGAATTACAAATATGACAGTCGATGTGAATGTTGTAGCATGTGATTAAATGTACATGAAACTTGGAAATATATTCCGGGTAAGACCCGATGGCTACGTATGGAGATTATGCCCGGGTAAGACCCGATGACTACGTGTGGGGATTATTCGAGCTAAAGGTCTCGCTGAAGATTCGAGTAAAGCATAAGATTATACGACTTCACAGTAATAATTGGTAATAAATACGTTCAATGCATTAAGTTGGTCAGGTATGTATTTTGAGATTATATTTAAGCTTGATTTGGATTAAATCACAAGGTTGTTATGTGATGCATATGTGAGTAAAGCAATAAGACTGTTCTATGATTATTGTGCATTTGGGCAATGTGAAAAGTTAGGTGAAAATATGTAATGTACCTATGTTTATAAGAGATCACTATCAAGTGAGAATTTATCTGCTTATTGTGTATTACGTAATTGTGTATATTCGGCCAAAAAGGGTAGTATACCGAGAAAGAGGTTATATGAGAATTCGTAAGATCGACTTTTAATTTGGTTGGTCAGGTATGTGATAAATACTTGTACATGTTAGACCCATCAGAATTAAATCATGATTGTAAAGTGAAAAGCAAATATGAAAATGCCATATGAATATGTGAGTATTCGGTTATGGAGAAATACTATAGGATATTGGGGATATACATTTTGATTTGTCCGATGAGGATAACTATATATATGAAATGAAATGTTATATGTGAATCAAATAAACAAATTGGCTATATTTGAGTTCACTGGTTTTAAATTGCTTAAGACTTACTAAGCTTACAAAAGCTTACTCTGTTGTTATGTTTCTCTGTTTTATAGATTGTTGATTTTGGCCTTTTTGCTCGAGGATCGTCAGCAACTTGTCACACTATCACTATCCACTGTTTGGTACTGCTATGTTTTGGATTATCTTATGG
The DNA here is from genome assembly GCF_007990345.1 of Gossypium hirsutum. NCBI lineage: Eukaryota > Viridiplantae > Streptophyta > Magnoliopsida > Malvales > Malvaceae > Gossypium > Gossypium hirsutum. The sequence goes on from NC_053426.1 coordinate 86,495,599, forward strand.
CATGTATAGAATAGACTAGTAGTGGGAGGATATTTTGGTTAATGTATATAAGCCATGCGAATATGACATCTTTTGAATGTTTACTTTTATAAGTTTTAAATTTTATCCCTGGTTGTGTCTAGCAATTATCCAATGAATGATATTTACTCCAAGAAAATGTTCAAAATTTTACTGATCTGGCATGAGTTACAAGTCCGATAATGCCCCTCACCTATTCCGGTGACGGTTACGGGATAGGGGTGTTACAAAAATAATAGGAGTTATAAAAGAAAAATCTATTACTGAACTACTGCATAGTTATGGTATCTCTAAATCATAATAATTCATAATCAACAAATCAAGAGTGTTTGACGTACACTTTCAAAAGAGGGGGCAATTTTATTTTAAGATAAAATAATACAAACGATGTAGTTAATTGAAAAAGTTAATTACAAAACATATGTACACACCATCCGCCACAACCATGCATGATACAAAAATAAACAAGTAGCTCTCTCGCAACCGCAACTCTGGTGTAGTCCCCTTCAACAGATCCTTATTCTATAATCAAAATGCTTGAGAATGAAATGTAATAGAGTAACTTCATTTGAACTTAGTGAGTTATAAAAATAGATACAATTAGTTTTATAAGAACTTTGATAATCAAAAAGCATCAATACTCGTAAGAATAGAACATCAAACTTTTTCGTGAGACTTTGTTATACAAACATAATACGCTAATTGCCATCCACAGTACCTTGGCGGCAACACTATGCCCCCATAACATCTACAACACTCAGCCGGACACATTCTGCCAACTTATACACATCTTCAACAACTTTGCATGGTTATCAATGACCCATCTTTGTGCCAGCCTTGGACCCATACCTCAAAAATCAGAATCACATACCGGTCATATTTATTTTCATTTCATATCCTTGTTAAGTCAAACACGTGTTCTCTCGCAAGGTCGGTTCGTGATTTGTCAGTCTGGTTTGCAATATAGCTATCCTAATGGAGGCATCACATATAGATTTCCTTTCCACAATTTTCACATATCATAAATATTCTAGTGCTAGGCTCGTGCGACAAGGATGGTGTTTTTGCAATGGCCATATTCACTCACACGTCTAGACACAACACGTAGACTCATTTACAGTAAGAGCAACTTAGTCACACAACTCATATATCATAGAAGTTTCATAACTCAAAAGAAGTAAGAAGGAATTAACCAGCAAACTTTAGAACAAAATCTACCTTACTGGTCCTTTGCCTCGATTGCTCGGATCTTCACTAGCTTCTTGAGCTAAATAAGAAACAGTTATAACCATCAGACCATTTATTTAATTTAATTATGCATGCACTAATGTAGAAACGTAAATCCCTTTGGCAATAACCTAAGGGCTTTCCAGAAATTACTAGTACGCTGGTACTAAACAAGGGTGTTTTGACTAGCTACTGGAAACCTTCATCATCTTCTCTAACGAAGATACCTCAAAACTTTCTAGAGACTTGGAAAAGAACACACAAAAAAAAGGTGAAACATGCCAACTATTGGCATCCTTATATAGCATAGACAAAGGGACAAAACTTAGTGGGAGGGTCAGAAAATTCCACTATAGCTCCTAAAACCCAAGAATGGAATGTTGCTTGTAAACCAAAACAAGCCAACTAAACAAGTCATTCATCTACCTAAGCACATCAAGCTGTCATCTAGAGTACGCTAGTTCAATTCCAACTAGGTCTCAACTAAACTCTAACAATATTCACCAAGATATGCTAAAACACGGAAAACAAGTCTACCTATTCACAAACTAATGAGTTTGCACTAAGTATTTGGGGTTGGCGAAATGTCACACAAAGGAGTTCGCCAAACCCTAAAGTTTACCAAATGGCAAATTCCAACAATGTGTCACTCAAAAGGGCATACTGTTGAATCCACGCAATATGCCACCCCAAACACTTAACGGATAATTCACCATTTTTCTACCTTGGCTTACTCAATTATACGCCAAACGGTATATCTATACGGTCTACGCCTGTTGGGTTGTTACATATTCACTAATTAATTTTCATAATGGATGTTTTAATTCCTTGGTAATAGTATTTTATTTCAATAATTTCACCCAATAAAGACTAAAATGTTATAAACAAATAAATATTTAACAATAAAATGTGTCATACCCTTATTTGTCATTTCACACATATCAACTTTCAACTATTAGCTAAATTTTACCAAATACTTTTAAATAAAATTAATAGAACCAATTCATCAAATTAGTTAATAGACTCAATTGATCAAACCAGCCACTGCGATCACCAATCAACCAATTACCAAATAGGGCCTACCTATTCAGTTACAAGTTAATTTAGATTTACTATTAAATTATAAATACTAATTTAACTTCAATATTTTTTTGAAATTTATTTAAACTTTTTCTAAAGATATCTGGTATAATTTCATACAATTAAAATTGATAAATCTGAATTTTATTTCAATTCCTCATTTTACGGATTAAATTACTGACTGATTTAGGTTTATTTCAATTATGCATATTGATTTAAGTAAATCAATAAACATCTATATAAACTTATTCAGCTTCGACAAATTCATGGCTATACGCTTATGGTAAATCCATTAGTGAAGGCATTTTTTACACTTTTCTTGTATCAGCAACCACCATCGTTAGTGACTCCTCCTTCATCATTGCTCACAAGAAGGCATTGCTCACCAGACTCAAAATCTGGCTCTAAATGCATCTCTGTCTCTACCGATATCTACAATCAAGGCTTCTCGATGGCATATGATGTGAGTCTCAAGGATTACAGTTAGCTCCAAAATGCATTTGATATTACCAGTGGCAATATTTCACAGTCATAAGAGAAACTTGATGCTGGTGTTCTTCTATCACGTCCATTTGAATTAGAGGCCAAAAACAAGACATGCTTTAAAATATACAATGAAGAGATTGTAACGACGGCAATTACGAAATCCTAAAATGATTATGATACTTCAATTTAGGGTCCGTTTGGAAGCTAGGAAAACATTTTCCAGAAAATGTTTTCCTGGTTTTACGGTGATTGGAAGCTTGAAAACATTTTACATTTGGAAAATGTTTTCCAAGACACGAGTAAAATGACTTACAATTTGGGGAAAATGTCTTACCGATTTATTTTCAATAAGACATTTTCCATCTCCTTCTTCATCCAAGTAAAATTTCTCTCCTTCTTCCGTTCTTCAACTTCTTATATTTCTATTCCCTTTTTCATTAGTCCGTTGCATATCTTCTCTTCTCAGGCAATACACGTTGCTATTTCATTTCCTCTCTTTCTCTCTTTTTCAGGCAAATCTCATCCCTCTTCACAAGGTCTTAGTTAAGGTATGGCATCTACTTTAATTAAAACTCTTTTTTAGGTAATTTCCCAAATTTCCCCATATTTTTTGATTACAGGTGAAATTTTGTTATTATTGTTCGATTGATGGGGCTTTGAAGGTTATATTGAATCTCTAGGATTTTTCTTTTTGGGATAATGTTTGGATTTGGTGGAAAAGGGTTTTAGCTTTGATTATTGGTGCTCTTTTGTTTAGTTCGAAGTATTGTTTCGAAATGCTTGAGAATAGATTTGTTGTGCTTGGCTTGATATTCAAGGTGAAACTTTTACGGGCTTTTCTGTAGGAATTTATTACAAGATTTTTATTTTCTTAATGGATTTTATTGCCAGTGTTTGATGGGGCTTCTTTAGAAGTATGAATGATTGAGTTCGTATCCTTGTTTGTGTGTGGAGAGATTGAGATATTGTAGGAACGAAATCGGTGTAGCCAAAGTTTGTATCCTACGATTTGTAATCTGTAAAATGCTAACACGAACACAGATTAAAATGTTAATGCAAAGACAGATTTTATGCCTAAAATTTTATGCCTTTCTTTGTTTCTTTATTTTTAATTTTTTTCTGGGTTTGGGAAATTCTATTGATTCAGGGCAATGAAAATGTAATCTGGTGCCACATTTTGTTTGCAAATGTGCTTGATTCTTTGTGGCTGTTGTCTTTGGAAATGTCTGCCCATTTATACTATCAAGTCAGGGTTTTGGTGTAGATGATATTTCAATGTTAGGAAACGATTGCATCTATCTTCTTTGAAGTTGCCTGTGCTTCATAACAATTTTAATACTTGAACACTATAAAGATAATATGCAAGTATGTCAATTATAGCTTCTGTAATTGCAATATCATTTCAAATTTTTATGTTGGGTTTATGTTTGAGCCCAATTTCATGAAATACACGATAAGTTATTATCTTTTGTGGAGTTCAATACATTGTTATTTTTAGGTAAGTCTCTGTGTACAGTTGAGGAAGGTTTTTTTTTTCAGTCATTTTTAGATCTTTCTTTTTTCAAGGATAAATGGAAGACCAATACAAAATCAACCACCATAAAAGCCAGATATAACAAAATGTCGAAAGGAAATAAAAAATAGGTTTGGATGGTCAAATCAATCAAATGGCAAAACTTTCTCAAATACTTATTGTTTCTGTTTGTATTGCATGTTTTGTTTCAAGCATTCCTTCATTCATACAACCTTAAGTATGAGTCTCAGTTTCTCACTTTGTTGTTTCTGTTTGGCTTTGTTCAACTCCCCCCTTCTCTGTAGCTATTCCTTCACCCGGAAAAAGACACAGGTTTTGATCGCCTAAATCTTTCTACAACAATCCTCTCTTTATTTTTTCTTTATAATTTTGGATAAATTAGTAATAAATTAAGCAGGCTAGAAGTTAGCAGTAAACCACCTTGGCCACCCATTTTTTTCTTTAATAAACAGAACAAATATTTCTCCAACCAAAAACACTCATATTGCCCTCACCCTAAGCTTTTGCTTTGTTGGATGACTCAATCTAAAAAAATCATGTTTTCCCTCGAAAAATTATGTTTCTTTTTTGAAATCTGCCAAATAATCTGGCTTATTCTAAAATTCAGTGCAGTGTAGCCCTTTATTCTTATAATTGTTCTGAAAAGCTTATCACATATGTTGTTATCGTATTTTCATGGTGATGATTTCCTTGTTCTTTCATGTACTGTATCAGGACTTTTTAACAATGTGATTGATTGGAAAGAAAATAAAATAATTAAGCAGTTGTTGCACCTTTTTTTTAGATATATATATATGTGTAAATAGATATATATTGTCGTCTGTCCTGCTTCTTTGTACCAAATTCTTCACTCTCTTTCTTTTCTTTTTTTTTTTTGCTTGGTGCTTAGCTTCATTGGGATCTTGGGTCACTTCACAATGATATTATTGACACCTTATTTTAGGTGAACAAAAGGGAGATGCATGTGAGAGTGGATCAAATAAAAAAATGATAAGGTAATGAAAGGGAGACCAAGCTAAGATGTTTTTAAAGTAATAATATAATTTAGTTTTTCTTTTTCTTTCTTTTTTTAATTTTTAAAATTTTATATAAATATAAAATGAAAAAGAAAAATAAGTGTTGCACTGCTAACCTGCTTAGGTCTCTAAAAAACCATTGGAAAAGATGAAAAAGTATGTTAAAGTTATAAAAAAGAGTGGTGCTTGGGCCTCTAAAACATTGGGGAAGATAAAAATGGGTTGTAAAGTATTGAGTTTAGGTTGGATTATTGTATTGTATGATTTATCAATTTATGTTTGAATTGGTTGAATTAATTTTCTAGTCGAGAACAAATGGTTTTACTTGTTTTGTTGAGATTTAGTGTTTCTAGTGTACAAACTATATATGTCATTCAATGTAATAGAAATATGGTTAAATCTCGTTTTTTGGATTATATATAAGATTCGTGTTTCGATAAGTTCTTTTTTTTTGGTTCTATGCAAAATTTGTTTTATTAGGTACTACAATTTGTGATGAATATGTCTTGAATTATGCCTTTTTTTGTTATTATTTAAGTTGGGGTTGGTTAGTTAACTCCATTCCCTTTAGTCATGGTAAATTTAGTCATATATGTGATCTTATGAAAAGTTTGCCTCTTTTTTGTAGTGATCAAATATTTGTGTGGCATTATTTTGTGTACATGGATAGTAATCAAGATCAAAATGCAATTGTCGGAGTCGTGGCTTCAGTTTTAGCTTTTGGGGATCTCTAGATTAAAAAATTAAAAACTAGGAAGGAAATTGCTTCTCACCCTTATGTGAATCGAGATTATGAAAGAGAAAATTATATTAATAGTATTTTATATAGTGGTGACCAGCATTGTATTGATGTGATAAGGATGAGACCGATAGCCTTGTTTAATTTGTGTGATATTCTTAGTAGAAATAATTTGTTACAATCAACTAAATCGGTGAATATTAGGGAGCAAGTAGTTATATTTTTAATTGGTCATAATATAATGTTTCGACTGATTGGATCTAGATATTATAGATTAACTGAGATAATTCACCATTACTTTAGGGTTGTATTGAGAGCTATTTTGAAATTGTATAAGCTAGTTATTAGATTACCTGCTGAGTCAACTCTAGTAAAATCAGAAACAATCCAAGGTTTTATCCTTATTTTAAAGATTGTATTGGAGCATTAGATGGAACTCATGTTCGTACATTCGTTCCACTTAGCATTCAAGGAAGATTTCGTAGCCGTAAAGGGGGGTTGACATAAAATGTATTGGCTGCCATTACATTTGATTTGAAATTTTCCTATGTTCTAGCTGGTTGGGAAGGTAGTGCACATGATTCTCGTATTTTAAGTGATGCACTTTCACGCCCATGAGGATTAAGAATTCCGGAACGTAAGAATTATAAAACATTAAGTACCAAATAGTTCTAGTAAGCTCATAATTTATTAGTAATAATTATGTTTTGTCAAATTGTTGGTAAATATTATCTTGCTGATGCTAGATATGGCATCCGAAACGGATATATTACCCCATATCGTGGTGTCCGATATCATTTAAAAGAGTTTAGTGCTCAGGGGCTTGAAAATGCAAAGGAACTCTTTAATCTTCTTCATTCATCATTGCGAATCACTAGTGAACGTATTTTTGGGATTTTGAAGAAATGGTTTTGTGTATTAGATGCTGAACCATTTTGGAATTTTCAAACTCAAGTAGATATAGTTTTGGCTTGTTGTATCATTCATAATCATATAATGGGAATTGATCCTAATGATTTACTTAATCAAGGATTATACGAGGAGCCTGAGTCTGATTTGATAATACCAACTCTTAGGAGCGAGAAGAAAAAGAAGTAAGAGAATGGTCTGCTAAGAGAGACAAAATTGCACAAACTATGTGGACTAATTATATGGCTAGAAATATTAGGTAGGTTTAGGGCTTAGGGTTATTGTTTCTATGTTATGTATGTTTTTGTAACAGCCCGATTTTGGGGCTAGTTAGAATAGTGGTCTTGGGACCACAAATTTAGAGTCGAGTAAATTATTTTATTATTATTTTAGAGTCACAGTATGGTTATAGGAGTGCATGAAAATTTTGGTGAGTTAATTTGACGTTTGTGAGCACAATTGTGAAAAAAAGACTAAATCGCATAAAGTGAAAAAGTCTTGAATTGATAGCTAAGGGTGTTAAATAGCTAGAGAACCAAAATTGGGAGTCTTTAAAGGGCAATTAGACGTTTAAAAGAAAGCATAGCCGGCCATGAGACAAGGAAATCAAATAGTTAAAGTGTTAGGTATTGATGACATTAGCAAATTGAGTAAAATGAAGAAAAGTTGTCATCTTTTCTTTTCTTCTCCCATACACCATTGGAAATTAGCCATTGAAGGGGGTTTGAAAGCTCAAAATTTTTAGCTACTTAGTTGACTCACAAGTAAGTGATTTCCATACCCTTTGTTGATGATTTTGCATTTTTGAGATCCTTGAAGCATGAGCTTTCAAATGAGGGGTATATATTTCAAAATGGTTGAAGATCTAGGGTTTTTACATGAAATAATTTAGGGTGTTTTCTGAAATTTTATGGAAGAATATGAGTCTTACTTGTGTAATAGACAACTTTTGTAAAAGGTGTTAACATGAAAACACCTAAAGGGACCATTTTGCACAAGTTGTAAAATGATTGATAAATGTGTGAAATAGAGAGAATTTGGGGTTGCTATAAGAGTAAAAAGAGTTCAGCTAGGCTTAAGATGCGAAAAAATTCAATAAAAAAATCGATTGTCAAGCATAGGGGTAAAATGGTCATTATGTCAAAGTCTAGGGGCAAAATGGTCATTTTACCAAAGATGTGAATTTTTAATTGGTTAAATTTACTTAGTGACTAAATGAGTGCGTTTTGCTATTATAGATTAAGAAATATCAAATTTGAGCCTAGATCGGGGGAAAGCCAAACAAATCGACTAAATTGACTAGTAGCCGCATTTTGTAATCCGAGGTAAGTTGTATGTAAATAATACAACTACATTACTAATGTATGTGTTGAATTATATTTGAATTAATATAGCATGAATTGCTTGATTGTGGAATTGAGATGGTATGACGAGAATAGAGATAGTAGAGTTCGTGTTCGAACCTAGGAAATAAATCGGATATTCATGCTGTGACGTTTGGGTCATTGGTGTGTGAACTAGTGTAAGACATGTCTAGGACATGCATCGGCCACATTATGAGATTCAATGTAAGACCATGTCTGGGACATGGCATTGGCATTGAGACGAGAGCTAGTGTAAGACACGTCTAAGATATACATTGGCCTCGAGACGTAACCCAGTATAAGACATGTCTGGGACATGCATCGGCTACGAGATGATAGTCAGTGTAAGACCATGTCTGGGACATGGCATTGACTTGAGATATGAGCCAGTGTAAGACCATGTCTAGGACATGGCATCGGTACCTTACCCACGTTTGAGGCTTAATGAATATTCGGTAGTGTTCCAAATGGTTCAACGGTGAAAGTTATGTTCTTAAGCTAATGAGGAAAGTATAACCGTGTTATGAATGGTACAGGTACCTAATTGGTATGTATGAGATACGAGTTCAGTATATATATAATAGGTGACTTGTATGGATGGTAATGAGTAAGTTACACTTATGCCTACTTTGGTGTTACAAGCATGTTGATTATGGATAAATTGTTGTTGTATACTTATTTATATGCAACTTACTCAGCTTTATGCTTACTTCCTTTCTTTTCCATTTCCTTTCAGTGCTGCCTAATTAGCTCAAGGATTACCGGAAGTCAAAGATATCAATCACACTATCAACCGAAGCATTCGGTATAGTTGGATTTATATTTTTGAATATGGCATGTATAGGACTTAGACTTTATTATTTTTTGTCTTTGAGAATTGGCCAAATGTGTTGGCTCGGGTTAGAAACCCTTTAATTTGTATTAAGCTTTGAATGATAGTTAATATTCATTTTGAGTTTATGAAAAATACATAAACTCAAAATGCATTCCCATGGTTGAATGAATGTCTATTGTAGCTGATTTGATTTTAGAAATTTTGCTCGTTTTAGTATTGGTTGGAAATTTGTATGGAAATAGGCAAGTAAGGGTGGCAATGAGGCTTGGTAAATAGCCTTATATTGTCCACACGAGTTACCGTGTGTGACACACGGTCTGCCCCATGGGCGTGTAGTCCAGCCGTGTGTCCCCTGTACATAAAAATTTCAGGTCAGTATGCATGGAAATAAACACACGGGTAGAGACACGGCCGTGTGTCTCAGCTGTGTGGAGGACACGGCCCAACACACGGGCGTGTGCCTTGGCCATGTGACATTATAAGCATGCTGACATCAGAAATAAAATGTCCATGTTTTTGCACACGGGCTAGGACACAAGCGCGTCGTGGTCGTGTGAGAGACACGGGACATCAGTACGGGCGTGTGTCTGGCCATGTGAAAACCCCTGTAGGTGTGAAATAGAAATTAATTCTACACGGGTGTGGAACATGGGTGTGTCCTAGAGTGCTTAGGCCGTGTGAGCCACATGGGCCATCAGCACGACCATGTCAAAATGATCACACGGGCGTGTTACCCTTCTACACGGGCGTGTGTCCCTGCGTTAAGTGACATTTTTATATAGTTGGAAAAAGGGCCTGAAATGGTCCCGAATGATTTACGATGTGTGTTTTGGGCCTCGTAAGCCCATATTCAGGATATGTTTATAAGTTTTAAAGATATGTTTATAAGTTTTAAAATTGGACAGAGTTTCGGAAACTTAGAAAGGAATGAAAGCTTGAATTTAAAGTTGGGTAATGCCTCGTATTCCGTCACGGTATAGGATACGGGTATGGAGTGTTATAGTTTTAATATTAACATTGTTTTTTTTTTGTTAATGTTGGTTGGATAATGATATTGAAATTTTAGTTTGTTGGATTTTTAAATTATTATGTCTTGGATTTGTTACATATTGAATTTATTATGTTTTAAGCTTGTTGGATATTGAAATGATTGACAATGACAATTATTAATGTAGAATCGGTAAGGGCAACAAATAAGGGACCTCTAAGCAATTCAGGTGGACAAAACTGATGGGACATCTTTTTCTTGAAATTCTAGCAGAGGAGCCTAGAAAGGAAATAAGCCTTCTAACTCTTTCAAAGTAGTTTTTATTAATCGAGTTTCCGAAGTTATTTCAGAAAGATTTCAAGTCCAATGCGATGCAAAGCATGTGGAAAATCATTTGAGGACTGTAAAAAACCAGTGGCAGATTATATGCACAATTCGGGGTGAAATTGGTTTTGGATGAGATGATAACATGAATGATCACATGTGATAGAGCAACATATGATGCAGCAGTGATGGTAATATATGTATATATATGTTAAGTATATTTCAATTGTTTTTTTTACTTGTTATTCTAATTGTGTATAATATCCAATAGGCACACAAGAAGTATGAACAATTTTTGAATAAAAGCATTGATTATTATGATGAAATGACTTTGGTTGTTGGCAAAAGATATGGCAGCAGAGAGTTTTGCCATAACATTTGTTGACATAGATTTGGATGATGGTAACCAAGATTCAGTATAGACTACGACAATGAAGAGATTGAAGAGGTAAAAACAAAAGTATCTTCATCTGGCACATCCAAACATAAAAGAAAAAAAATGCTCAAAAAAGTGTTGTTGATGAACAAATTAAATTTGTAGGTGAACAACTTGGCAAAATTGCTAATGCTTTGGAACAAGTTACTGCGGATAAGGCATCACATCTTTACGAAGAAGTGATGTCGATAGAAGTAGAAGGATTTGATGATGACTTCCTGTGTTCTATGTTTGATTATCTAGTGAGTCATCAATTCGAGGCCAAAGCTTTTTTAGTTAAAAGTAAGAAGCATAGAAAAATTTGGCTTCAAAAATTTTCTCAAGGTTGAAGATATTGATACTTTTAATGTGGTGTAATATTAGTTATGCACTTGGACAATATTGTTGTTATTATGTGGTGTACTACTAATTATGTATTTGGATAATATTATTAATTTTTAGTATTAATTGTGATTTGGAAACTAATTATAATTATTCAATCCTTGTTTTATTTTTTTATTTTTTTATAACACAATTACAAATAATTTATTTGACTTTGGTTCTTTTCAATTTATGACAGTTAATATTCTACCTTAATAATTAGTATTATTATATATTTAATTTGATTTATTTATTTATAAATAAATTATTGCAATATATGTAAAAATAATTTAAAATATAAATTTATTAATATATGTAAAAACAGCTTTTCTGAAAAATATTTTCAGGAAATCTATCAAACAACAAAAAATTATTTACATAGATTCATCCAAACACCAGAAAAGTAAACTATTTCCAGAAAAGTAAATTATTTTCTAGAAATCATTTTCCGGAAAACGTTTTACTGGCAAACAAACGGAGCTTTAGTTTGTGGTTTTGGTACTGTTAGATTTTAATTTATTCAAATTGATCCTTTATTTAAATTATTATTTCTTTAATTTTTTTATTTATGCTATTCCACGTGGTGAATTAAGATTTGATTATTTACATGATTTAGTTTCTTGATTTACTTTCTTTACTTTTGTTATTTTTATTACTTTAATTATTTACATTGGATATATATTATTTAATTATTTTTTTGTTAATTAAATTATTCACATTATTTAAACTACTTATTTTTAGGGATTGGTTAGCAATATCTAAAGTGGTTAGATAAATCTAATCTTTCAAGTTATTTCTTACAATTTTTAAATATTATTAAATAAAAAAGTGTTTAATTGAAGACAAATAAAGTGTTTAAATAATTTTTTTATAATAGTTATTGACTTAAACAATTTTTAATTACAAAAAATTAATATTTTTAAAGGTTAAACTTATCATTATCAATTTATATTTTTAACATTATTTTAACTTAATTATACATATGAATTTTAATTTTTAAATAATTTTGTTATTAAAATTAAAAAAAACTCAGTTATTTATAAATTAATTAATTTAAAAATATTGTTTAATAAAATCTAACTATTTAAGATGAAATTTTATCTAAAAAACTTTCTTATTGTATTTATCCAAAGAAAAATAAATATTTCTTACATGTTACTTAAATCCATTCAATTAAACACGTATTAATTGATTAGATTTTATTGTCAGCTTAGTCTAATAGTGACAAAGCTAATAGTTTAAGATGATGCATTTAAAAATAAAAATAATTATATATTTATATTAAATTCATTCGATAATTTATTTAATCATTGGGTTTTATCATTATTATTTATTAGCTTTTAAATTTATTAGATTTTAAAAAATGAATTTAATATATTATTTTTAACGTAATTGATCTATTATCTTAAATATTTAATTATATAATTAGAATGTTTAAAATAATGATAAATATTTAATTAAATAAAAAATTAATTAGGAAATTTATCGATCATTTTATCAATAAAGGCCCATTTCATACTTTATTTACGAAAATGAATCACTTTTTCATTATTTATCGAAATGGGTCGAAAACAATAAAACACTCTACATAGGGGCGTTTTAAGGGGAAATTCCAGCAAAACACATCCCTGAGGGAGCGATTTTACCATGTTAGCACAAAACGAGTTGATGTGGACGCGCTTTGCTGATGTGGCAAAATGCTCCCTCAGGGACGCGTTTTAGCCCGTGTTTTTAAGGGTTAGGGCTATTTGCATGTTTAGTGTCTAGGGTTTAGGGTTAGTGTTTTTGTTAAAATAATTTAGAGGTTTATTTGTTTAGGGTTTAGAGATTTTAAAGAATAAATCAAGGTTTAAATTTTTTTTAAAATTAATTAAATTAGGTTTTAGGGGTTTTAAGTAAATTAATTAAATTAGGGTTTAGGTTTTTTTTAAAAACTATTTTATGTTTAGCTTTTAGGGTTTTTTGTAAAAGGGTTTAGGTTTAGGGTTTTGAAAAAATTATAATGACAAGAAGGGTTTTGTTTTTTTTTCTATAGTACTTTCTGAAAAATTAATGTTGAGAAGACGGTTTTGAAAAGATAATGTCAAAAACACTTCAAACAAGATGCATTATCAGCAAAATTACTGAAAAAGGCTCCCACGTGGATGCTCTTTTGCTACAGTAGTTCCTGAAAAAATAATTTTGAGAAGACGGTTGTAAAAAAATTAGTGTCAAAAACGCTTCAAGCATGATGCATTGTCAGCAAAATTATTGAAAAAAGCTCCCACGTGGACGCTCTTTTTCTATAGTAGTTCCTAAAAAATAATTTTAAGAAGACGGTTCTGAAAAAATAGTGTCAAAAATACTTCAAGCAGGATGCACTGTCAACAAAATTACTTAAAAAAGCTCCCATGTGGACGCTCTTTTTCTACAGTAGTTCTTGAAAAAATAATTTTGAGAAGACAATTTTGAAAAAATAGTGTTAAAAACGCTTCAAGCAAGATGCACTGTCAGTAAAATTACAGGAAAAAGCTCCCACGTGGACACTTTTTTTCTACTGTAGATCTTGAAAAAATAATTTTGAGAAGAGTATTCTGAAAAAATAGTGTAAAAAACACTTCAAGCAAGATTCACTATCAGCAAAATTACTAAAAAACCTTCCACATGGATGCACTTTTTCTACAGTAGTTCCTGCTTGACCTTAGGCTATAAATGAGTCAAATTTCATTCTCATGTTACATAAGTTATAGCAAGAAAAATTAGAGAGGCTAACCAGAAGAGAAATTGAAGATGAATGAAAGTATTAGTGCTACTATTTACTATGATGGTGAGGTTTGTGATACTGAAAACGATGTTATTTTTTTATCCGAGAACACAGCGCGACTAGTTTTTAACCAGAACATAGATTTGATAGAACTTCGTAAAAGACGCCAATGAGAGTTTCGTCTATTAAGTATCGATTTTATACTTCGGTTGATCACGTGACATATGACTCATTTGATATCAAAGGCAGTCATTGCTTGGAGGTGATGGTGCAGATCATCTCGCTAGTGGATCACTCTATCTTAGAGTTATATGTACAATTTTTGTCACTAAATGAAGCCTTTGTGACTTCAACATCTACGAGATGAATACACGATCCCTGCTCGACATTCCGTTAGTGGGAGGCAGAACACATAAGCACCCGTGTTTGGTAGAAGTATGAAATACACAACTCCTACACAACACTTGGTTAGTAGATGGGACATGCTCATCAATGGGTCGATGTTCGATGCTGGAAATACATACTGGGGAATGACATCAACTTCTAGTGGTTGAAAATCCACATTTTATTGGGGACGTTACGAAACGTCCACAAGAAGGGATGATGTACTCCCTATGATGTTCAACAGCGAGAAGACCTCGTACGTTGCAGATGATGGTGGGTTGGATGATGAGTCTGATATGACTCCACCTCGAGAGCCCGACCCTGATGGTGCAAAAGTTGCATTATTTTCTAAACCGGAGCCTATTCTAGCCAAACTTGAAGATGGTGATGAGGGTTCAGATGAATAAAAATATTCACGATTCGTAGCGTACTCTCCTCTAGCCCACATGCATAATGTCGATCTATCAGTAGATGATGCATTGGAGTTTTCAAATCTACCACACAGAAGGAGTGACAGTATAAGTTTGTCACTAGATTAGGGTGAATTGAAAGTTGGTAAGGAGTTTTCAAATAAGGATAGTTTTCTTGGTGCATTAAAACAATATAGCATCATGAACAGGGTTAGCTACCACATGGTCAAATCCAAATTTGAGAAGTTCGAGACCAAGTGTGTAG
This sequence comes from Gossypium hirsutum, assembly GCF_007990345.1. Classification (NCBI taxonomy): domain Eukaryota; kingdom Viridiplantae; phylum Streptophyta; class Magnoliopsida; order Malvales; family Malvaceae; genus Gossypium; species Gossypium hirsutum. The sequence continues at coordinate 86,510,717 of NC_053426.1, forward strand.
TGTAAGATGGTACATGTTCATGGAAAATCATGACTTCGGTTAGAAAAAAGATAAGCTTGTGGGAGATAAAGAAGTACAAAGGTCCACATACCTGTGTTGCTGGTACAATATCACTAGGTGTTTAGGGTTTTTGAGTAATACTGTTATTACTTAATGTTGCATTATTTAACGTACTTCGTTGACAGGTGTTTCACAAGATAATCCTAAGATGAATTCAGATATGATAGCTAGCTTAATACTACTGATAATGAAGGCAAATCCCAAGACTTCTATGTCAGTTTTAATTGCTAATATTAGTAGCCAATTGAGGTAAACGCTCTCTAACCGCAAGGCTTGGATAGCTAAGCAGAAGTCGTTGGAAAATATGCATAATGGATGGGACGCTTTGTAACGCCTTGAAATTTTAATTTTTGGTTTTGTGAATATGTGACAACTGTGTATCTGGGTGTATGTGGGAAGTCCCAAATTTAAGCCCTGACCTGGGCAAATTTCTATATTTTTATGAAGAAAGCCTTAACCTTGCTTGAAGAGCTTAAGTTTAATTGTTGGTGAGTTTATAACAAAATGGTCCTACTGGTCTGGTGGATAAGTGGAGTGTTGGTGTGAGGGAGGTCTTGGGTTCGATTCTATGGGATGGCAGGGGTTGTATTTTTACTCCTAGTTTCGGCTAGAGTTGTGTTGATTAGGGATGCTGAGTAGTTTATTTGTAGTGGGGGATTGTGAGAGTGAAAGTAGGAGGGAATTAAGGGATTTGGGGTGAATCCAAATTTATCTAGCAACTTTTTTTAAAAATTTCAGTTTTTCTCTCCCCTCCCAAAGGAAATTCTGCTGTTTATTTTTTCCCTTTCCCTAGCCGAAATTCTCCTTTCTCTTCACTCTTATTTTTACTCCGTTTTTGGACAGCAATTTTACTCTCTTCCCCCCCACCTATGATGTTTCTTTGAGTAACTTCAGTAAGTAGTCTCTTGTGGGTTGTGAATTATGATGCTAAGTTTTGATTGGGGTTATTTATTCTGATGTTTTGGCAGCATCATACCTCTAAGATCAAGACTCTTCTCGTACTACTTCGTTAGTAAATCGAATTGAAGTGTTAGGGGTAAGTTCCAATCGCTCATTGATTGAGTAATTCATTTGGGTTGGTTTTAATTCGATGATTAAGTGGTTAACTGAGTGGTTTGGGCAAGTGTAGGTTAGGGAAGGCTTAGGGTTCATCTTAGCTTCAATTGAAACTAGGTGTGTACCGTATTACACAGAAAACGAGGTTTTAACGAAAGCCAAAAACCTCACTATCGACATTATACGGGCGTTTGATCACCCGTGTGGTAGCCTGTGTAACATAACACGGGCGTGTGATCGACGAGGCTAGGCCATGTGCATAAGACACGATCGTATGATGGCCAGGCAGGCCGTGTGCTATACACGGGCTAAATTGATTTGGGCTATGTGGGCCACACAGATGAACCACATGGGTGTGTGGGATTTTGGGCTAGGCCATGTGATCCACACAACCAAGGAAAATTTGGGTCGTATGGGCCACACGGGCAGGCCACATGGGCGTGTGAGCCCATTTTACCGAAATGACTTCTAAGGTTGTACAGTTGCCGAAGTCGACTGTAAACCTACTGTGGGGTCGGTAAGTGTTATCTAGACCCCTAAATGTATGATCTGAATGTATGTGATGCATGGATAATAATGCATGATTAGTGGTTTATATATGTATATGATTGACTGATGGTTGCATAAAAACATGGCATAATGTATGTTTGCATTGCATCGAGTTGGGATGATGATATTTGGAGGAAATGTACTGAAAGGATCATAAGCCTAATATACTGGCAGCTTAGCTGCAAATTACTGTTTTGTGCCGATTTCGATACTATCTGGAGTGTAGGGATGGGTAGGTTGATTTAATCCCCACATGGAGTGTAGGATTGGACGGAGATGGTGTGTAAAGGCTGGTTGGGTAGGATTTTGTGCATATCTATACTGATACTGTAATGGGCTAAGGCCCATCTGCCACTGATACTGAAAAGGGCTAAGGCCCAGACTAAGTATGATTGTATACTATTTGCTTGTTTTCTGTGAGATTACACCCTGAGTTTACATAAACTCACCTTTTTGTTTAATGTGCATAGGTAATCCCTAGACTTGATAGATCGATACAGCGAAGGACTCGACGGTGGCCACACGTATTTTAAACTTTATTTGATTTCAGATTTGGTATCTATTTCTTAATTATTTCCTGGGTTATTTTTTATGTAAATTGGACTTCTTGGAATGTTTGCCTAAATTTGGTTTCATTTATTTTTATGGATCAAAACTGTTAGCAATAGGGAAAATTGAGTTTTCAAAACGAACAAATGATTTCTCTCAAACCACGATTACTTAAATTGTTTTAACAAGTTTTCGCAACGTGTTACATTTTGAAATAGTCAATTAAATAAGTAAAACATTTTGAAACTAATGTGAGATAATGAGAAGTAATTAAGCGAAAATGGTTCCATCACGATAACAGAATTTTCTTAAACACCCTATCATGTGACATCGCCAGATTCGTCCATAACGTCTAGGTCAGTTTGGGGTGTTACACGCTTCATATAATGAGGTGTGGCAATGATGTTAGGTGTTGGAGAGGTACGTCCTAGGTTGCGTAATAGACCTTGAAATAGGCCCTGCGTACTACAACGACCGCTTGCTCCATGGATGCCAAGTGTTCAAGTGTCTGTTCTAGAGCTTTAAGCAATGCTGGGATGCATTTGTGTACTACAAGCCATTGGTACAAAATTGACGGTACCTTTATGTATGGTATATATACCCATCGACTATTGCTAGCTGTGGCACAGGATGACGGTGGGAGAATCCTTCCAATTGCATTTGCAATAACACTAGGGGAGTCAGGTGACAACTGAGATTTCTTTCTTTCTAGGTTGAGGACGCATGTTTGCCCCCAACCTGATATCTGTGTTATATATGATCGGGGTACTGGAATACTAGTTGCAATTGAGTGACAGGGAATCCTATAAGATCGCACACACCATCGGTATTGTCTAAGGCATGTTGCGTCCAACTATTACAGATAATATCGGTCTACCATTGAACGACGACAAGTGACCAACATGGGTATTTAATCTCTACTAATATAATTTCGTTTGTAATATTCAATTTATTTTGAATGGAAGAGTGGTATGTAATTTTCTCTATCAACATAGATTGATAGGGCACGAGATCAATAAGGACCGTTTTCATGATATGTTGGTGATTTTCTGGTCAGTTAACGACCAAGGCTTAGACTACCTCTATAACATACCTTTCGATTAGTAAACACAAGCATACGACGGTGGCCTATGATATGGTCATATGACCTCAAACCTGGCTGAATGCATAAATTCTGTTCTAAAAGGAACGCGTCATTTGCCGATAACCTAGGTTGTACGGGAGATATATTTTCATTTGGTGGCACTATTTCCATAGTAAGCAGCGAGTTATAAAGGCCAAATGCAGGGAGGCCATATATGGTGTCGGAAGGTATTGTAAGAAATTAACAAGGCGAAGGCGCGGGCCAACACCATGCATACAGTATGTCATGATTGCGACAACCTATGGTTTCATGTGATGGAGTTTGACAGACTGAACTGAGGTATTACCGGCGGGCAATATCGTATACACATGAGAAATATGACTTGTGACTATGGGATGTTTGACGCACTTCGTTATCCATGCACTCATGCAATTGTAGCTTGTCAGAATCTCCGTTTGGATCCTATGAACTATGTCGATGAAGTGTGCAAAATAGAATACATGTACAACGTGTGGAGACACATATTCTCATCTGTCCTAAATGAATGTAAGTGGTCGTCTGTATCGCTTGCTCCGTTTAAGTTGTTACCAAATAGAGAATTGCATCGTAAACCAAAAGGTCGACCTTTCTCGAGTAGAATACGTGATAATATGGATATCCAAGAAAGAAAGAACCAACAGAAGTTGTGCAGATGGTGTAGGAACCCAAGTCATACGATTCGAACATATCCAAATCAAAATAGTTGATAATTGCTTAAATGAAACTATGTTGCATTATTTCTATTGTCTTATTCAAAATAACTTCTATTTTATTAAATAAGAAAAAAATATAAAAACAATTTACTGTTAAAATATTCAAAAAAAATTATTTTATTAAATGAAACAATATAAAAATAATTTGTACAAATATATTAAATAAATCAATGTATGTGCTGGTCAGAATCAGTGCTACATGGGGGTGGTCGATGGTTACGCGTTGGATTCCTTCTTGGTTAAGCTTTCGGCCGGGGTTGTGGTTGTTCTGGTTGTGGGTGTTGGGAGGATGGCCCACTTTGAGAGAATATAGAATGCAGAGGTGTTTGCATTACCCACAGAGGAGGTGTTTGAATCCCATAAGGCGATCGGGATTGGAAATGAGATGAGCTCCTTTACGATACCTCATGCGATCCCTCTTGCGATGATGGCCTATATATCGTTAGTTGAGTCAGAGTCATCGAGAAAGAAGATGCATCGGACCATGCATTTCAACCTAGCATAAGAATGGGAAAAGGAAACATATAAGGGTTAGGATACATATAAGGGCTATGATACGAACCTGGGATAATCTGAAGGGGCTATGGTGTGAGCGTTGTCGCTTGAGGTGTTGGGCTCGGTGATTGTGCAGCACTGTTGATGGGCCTATCTCGTCATCCATTTTCCTTATATTTAAAGGGCCCTATTGTTCCCTTTTGACATGGATTTGCTGACGCGTCTGCTCTTTCGAGTGTAAATATGGCTTGCCATGGATCCTAAACCATGGCATGTAATCTGGCGCGCACGCTAACTCTAGAACGATGATCGATTTTTGAGTAGGTATATAATCATATCAATTTTCCTAAATTTTAATATATTCCGAGAAGAATACAGGCCAATGCGTATTTGTAACATCCTGAAATAGGACCTAGTCGAAATGGTAGTTTCGGGACAACAAATCCGACATCAAAATATTTACTTTATGATTATTATGAGGCCTAGAATATAAGTATATGCATGTGTTAAAGTTTCATGAAGAATTTCTTTGAGTAAGGTGTTCAATTGGAAATTAGGAACTAAATTGAATAAATTGTAAAACTTGAATTCCAGAAGCAATTTGTATGCAATTGCTTTGGGTTATGAATTAGAAGGTCTTGGAGATCAATTTTCCCAAATTCTAAGTTTTTGGACAAAAATGGGCTTGTATGGATGGAATTTTATGGAAAGGGCATGAGGGAATTTTGGTCATTTGGCTTTTTAATGAAATAAAATGGGAAAAATCAAGCCAAAATCAGCCATCTTCTTCTCCATAGCTGCCGAAATTCTCTTGTCACCATAGCTAGGGTTTTAAAGCTTTCCAAGCTCAATAGCAAGTGCTCCCAAGCCTCGTTTTTCATGCTCTTTGTATTTTTGAAATCTCGATAGCTTGCTCTCTCCATTTTTACCCATATTTCATGCTAGGGTTCATGTTTAAAAATTTACCCATGCATGATTGCTTGTATTATGATGGATGGAGAAATATGAAAGTTGAATGTGTATTAAACATCTTTTCCTAGTTGATTTTCATGAAAAACCCTTATAGGAACTATTTTGCAAAAGATGTAAATGTGTGGTAGAAATGAGAAAATAATGGAAAATGTGGGATACCATAAGAACGAAAAGTGTTCGGCTAGGCTTGGGTAAGATAGAAAGTGCATGTGTTTCATTATACGAGCCTAGAGACTAAATCGTAAAAATGTCAAAGGTTAGGGGAAAAACGGTCATTTGGACCAAGGGTGAGAATTAGATTTGTAATGTATAATGTGGGGTATTAATGAGTTAAATTATGTTGTTATAGACCCCGAGGAACAAATTTCGAAAGTAGATTGAGGTAAACGCAAGGTTTCGGATTAACCGAAACACAACTCCGAAAAGAATACCAGGTAAGTTCGGATAACTTAAAGTAAACCCCTAATATGCATAATTGAATGATTTATGAATGCATGATGATTGTATTTATTATTAGCATGAAATATCACAGAAATGCATATTTGATAGTAACATGTGAAAAATGTCTCGGATGAGGTTGACAAAGGGAATTCGATGGATAAACCCTCATTGATATGAGTAAATAGATCCCGCATTTGTTACAATAAGGATTTAGCCTAGACGGGTAATCCGTTATCTCAAGTATGAAAAGGATCTAGCCTGGACGGGTGTTCCTTGAATGATTAAGCCTCCCGAAGAATATGTATGCATTATGGATTTAGCTCGGATGTGTAATCCGATTAGTGTCTGAATTTAGCCTGGACTGGTAATTCAGATCCGATCTCATTAAGGGTGTTTGTCGTTATAAGGGATTTAGCCTGATCTAGTAATCCCGACATCATCTTATGAGTTCATGATATGGTGGATTTAGCCTGGACTGGTAATCCTGCCATGAGATGTGAGGTTCGCGGGAGTGCATATATGTGAAATGATCATTCGTGAGAATTGACGGATAATGGGTATTCCATCAAGAATTCCAATAAACTCAACGGGATTAATATGATGTATGTCAATAAGATGATGAATGATGAGCTCATCTACATAAATTACATGATGCTTTGTTATGTAACTAACTCATTGATTGAGTGCATGTGATAGGGAATCGTTTCATAATTGATGATTTCATGATTTAAATATGGATGTATGCTAATTACTCGGTAAGTTTACTTTCCGATTATTCGAGCTTACTAAGCATGTAATGTTTACCCCTCTCTTTTTCCCTATCTTACAGAGCTCGAGGACTCGAAAGGATTGGAAGACGATTGGAGAGTCAACACACTATCAACTAGACAAGTTTTGGTATAAAGACTTCGTTTGTTTTGTTCAATGGCATGTATAATATTTTTGAGTATTTTGTTATTTGTGTCATTTGATTTTCCAAATGAAGGCATGTAAAAAAAATATGTTTATCTCTTTGTATATGGCCACAAAAATTGGCTTAATTGAAGTAGGTTATGACCTACGAATTTATGCATGGTTTTATTTACAAGTGATGGGTCGTTACCAATTGGCAATGAGTCACATGAACGAGCCAATTTTGGATGAATTAAAGTGACATGGGAACCCATAAACACTAAATGGGAAATAACCTATCATGTGTGAAACCAATGATATGACGTTTCCATACATCTAGTTTAATCAAGATTATTTACAAGTGTATAATTGTGTTTTACTTTGAATTTGGTAACCACTAAGTACAAGTAGTAGAAAGGGGTGGCTAAAGGCTTGGAAAATAGCCTATTAGAGTCCACATGGTTAGACACACGGGCGTGTGTCTAGGCCGTGTATGACACACGGTTCCCTCCCATGGGTGTGTGCTATGGCTGTGTGTCCCCTGCACTTAAAATTTTAGCTCAAAGTTGTACACGAGTAGGCCACTCAGGCTCACACTATGGCCGTGTTAAAAAGATAGTGTCATCCACAGGCAGGCAGCATGGGTGTGTGACATGGCCGTGTTGAATAGTTAGTGTTTCCCACGACTGAAGGGCATGGGCCTGCCCCAAGTTACACGGGCGTGCGTGTCCACACGGCCCACTTACACGGGCGTATGACACTTTATGATAAGGAAAAATTTCCTAAGGAACCCAAGGTCTATCAAACGTACCCGAATTGGTCCCGTACTGCCTCTAGATATGTTATAGGCCTCGAAGGTCTATATAAGGGATGAGTTGTTCATGGATGAAAAGCTTAAAATTTGAGTAAAACTTGGTGACCCAAATTGGTACGTTTCAAAATATAAAGTCCTGGTAATACCGCGAACCCTATCCCGGCGTCAGGTACAGGTGAGGGGTGTTACATTTATTAGTATCAAAGCTATAGTTTCGTCGGTTCTAGGACTACCGTAGAGGATGTTAAAGTTCACTATACATGCCATTATTCGAATGTTGATCATGTGACGTTTCCTAATTATTTAAACTGTTTTCAATATAGTGAATATCTTCCAATCAAGTACGAGATGAGTCTGAGGGAGTCGAGAGCCATGCTCCAGCTTCCGTACAGCGAACTATATCTAGTAGTAGTAGAAGGCTGATGTCAGAAGGCCGAGAAGAGGCCCCAGCTGCCTTCTTTGATATGATAGATGAATGGTTTGGGGATTATCTGAGAAATCACTCCAATATACCAAGACCTCCTCCGCCCCTTAACCAACCTGATGAGGATGCGCCACGAGGTATGGCACTGGTGAGAATCGGTAAAGCCCCTGTAGATAAGCTTAGAAAGTATGGGGCTAAGGAATTTAAAGCTAAAGTTGATGATGACACCGAAAGAGCCGAGTTCTGGCTCAAAAATACTACACGGGTGCTAGATGATTTGTCATGCACACCCAAGGAATGTTTGAAGTGTGCTGTGTTCCTTTCGAAGGACACTGCATACAATTGGTGGAAGATCGTATCCTCTGTAGTGCCAAAAGAAAATATTAGTTGGGATTTCTTCCAAGCAGAATTTACGAAGAAATATATTAGCCAATGGTTTTTGGACTCGAAGAGAAAGGAGTTCCTGGAACTCAAACAAGGGAACAAGACTATAGCAGAATACGAGAGAGAGTTCGTACGACTAAGTCAGTATGCAACTGAATGGGTCCAAACTGAATCATAAATGTGTAAACGCTTTGAGGAAGGTCTGAATGAGGATATCAAGTTGTTGATTGGGATCTTGGAAATACGGGAGTTTTTCGCATTGGTCGATCGAGCCAAGAAGGCCGAGGAACCTAATAATGAAAGAAAACAAGCTAAGAGAGAGGCTCAAGTTACGAGCAAGAGGTCTAGCGGAAAAACACTCTCGTTCTCCATGAAGAAAGCCAGGAGCCTGCATGAACGCTCCACTTCGTCAGTGGAATATTCGGGTAGATCGAAAAGCTCTAAATGACGAGGTCAAAAGTCTTCCTCCCGATGGTCACTAGTGTGGGGAGTGTAGATGATCAAAAACCGAAGTGTAAGAGCTGTAAAAAATTTCACTTCAGAGAGTGCCGAATGAAGAGCGGCGTGTGTTTCAGATGTGGTTCTCTTGATTACTTTCTTAGAGACTGGCCGAAACGAGCCGAAAAAGAAGTGGAAATAGCTCCAAAGTTGAGTACTCCCATTTTACGAGGTAGACCTCCGAGATACCTTGGGAGTGCTAGTGGCAGTCGAGTCGTAACTAAAGACGCTGCAAAATCAGAGGTTTGAGCCCCGAAAAGAACGTATGCGATGTGTGCTCGAGAGGAAGCCGCTGCTCCTGATGTTATTATGGGTACTTTCTCTATTTTTAATATGTGTTGTTGCTTTAATTAACCCGGGGTCGACGCATTCATATATCTGCATGAGATTGGCGTCTAGTATGAACATACCTGTTGAACATACGGAATATATTATTAGAGTGTCGAACATACTAGGCAGATCAGTTCTAGTTGATAAAGTCTGTGAGAATTGTCCTTTGACGATTCAAGGTCGTTGTTTCTCGGCTAACCTTATGTTGTTACCATTTGATTAATTTGACGTAATACTTGGTATGGATTGGTTAGCCCTTCATGATGTAACAGTAAATTGTGGTAGTAAGTATATTAAGTTAAAATGTCCGGACGGTAAGATTCTACGGGTAGAATCAAGAGAATTGGGTTCATCGTTGGTTGTAATCACGGCAATGGTTGCCCAGAGATATATGAGCAAAGGATATGAAGCCTACCTTTCATTTGTACTGAACACTAAGGAAACAGAGCTGAAAATTGAGTCTTTCCGATAGTATGCGAGTACCCAGATGTGTTTCTGGAGGAATTACCGGGATTACCTCCTGAAAGGGAGATAGAGTTTGGTATTGAATTGGTGCTAGGGATGACTCCCATTTCTATTGCACCGTACAGAATGGCACCTACCAAGTTGAAGGAGTTAAAAGCACAGTTGCAAGAGCTGACAGATAAAGGATTTGCTAGGCCAAGTTTTTCATCTTGGGGTGCCCTCGTGTTGTTCGTAAAGAAAAAAGATGGTTCGATGAGGTTATGTATCAATTATCGGCAACTAAACAAGGTGACTATCAAGAATAAGAATTATTTGCCAAGGATTATGATTTGTTTGACCAGTTGAGAGGAGCCACCATATTCTCTAAGATAGACTTGAGGTCTGGCTATTATCAACTACGAGTTAAAGACTCGGATATACCCAAGACAGCTTTTAGAACAAGGTATGGCCATTATGAATTTCTTATCATTCCGTTTGGGTTGACGAATGCACTGACTGTGTTTATGGATCTAATGAATAGGATCTTTCGGCCATATTTGGATAAGTTTGTCATTGTGTTTATTGATGACATTTTGATTTACTCTAAAGATGAGACAGAGCATGAGAATCACCTGAGAATTGTGTTGCAGACCTTGCGGGAAAAGCAACTGTATGCTAAGCTTAGCAAGAGTGAGTTTTGGCTCCAGGAAGTTGGATTTTTAGGTCATATAGTTTCGGGTGAAGGCATCCAAGTTGATCCAAGTAAGATTCCTGCAATTGTTGAATAGAAATTGCCTAAGAATGTAACCGAGGTTAGAAGCTTTTTTGGCTTAACTGGTTACTATCAAATGTTTGTAAAAGAATTTTCCACGATAGCGACTTCGATGACGAAGCTCTACAAAAAGACGTTAAGTTTGAATGGACAGAGAAGTGTCAGCAAAGGTTTGAGAAGTTAAAGACATTGCTGACCGAAGCTCCTGTTTTGGTGCTACCTGAACCGAGAAAAGAGCTTGTGGTCTACAGTGATGCATCCATAAATGGATTGGGTTGTGTACTTATGCAAGATGGCAATGTGATAGCCTATGCTTCACGGCAATTGAAACCTCACAAGAAGAATTATCCAACCCACAACCTAGAGCTTGCAGCTATTGTTTTTGCCTTGAAAATTTGGAGGCATTATTTGTATGGTGAGACTTGCTGTATATTCACGGACCACAAGAGTTTGAAATACTTGATGATTCAGAAAGAATTAAATTTGAGACAGCAGAGATGGTTAGAATTAATTAAGGATTATGATCTGATTATCGACTATCACCCGGGAAAGGCGAATGTGGTTGCCGATGCATTGAGTAGAAAATCCCTGTATGCTTTGAGAGCCATGGATACTCGTTTGACATTGCTTGATGATGATTCAATTCTGGTCGAGCTGGAGGCTAGGCCAACATTTCTGCAGGAAATTCATGATCCTCAGCTTAATGATGATAACTTGCAAGCAAAAAGAGCTCAATGTGAGTCTAGTGTTGAGTCAAATTTCCGAATTAGTCCTGATGGATGTTTAATGTTTAGAGATAGGGTTTGTGTTCCCAAAGACAATGAACTTATTCAGAAGATTTTGCAAGAAGCACATAACAGTTGTCTGTCTGTTCACCCGAGAAGTACCAAGATGTACAACGATTTAAGGAATATGTACTAGTGGAACGACATGAAAAGAGATGTTTCTAAATTTGTATCGAAATGCTTGGTATGTCAACAAGTTAAAGCTAAATATCAAGTGCCTTCAGGGTTGTTACAGCCTGTAATGATCCCCGAATGGAAGTGGGACAAAGTTACTAAGGACTTCGTGACGGGATTACTTTTAACTCTGAAAAACAAAGATGCCAAATGGGTTATAGTGGACGAATTGACAAAGTCAGCTCATTTTACCCCGGTAAGGATGGATTATTCTCTTGATAGATTGGCCGATTTGTAAATTTCTGAGAGAGTTAGATTGTACGGAATACCACTGTCGATTATTTCAGACAAAGACCTGAGGTTCAATTCGAGATTTTGGAAGAAGTTATAAGAAACCTTGGGTACAAAATTGAGTTTTAGCACAGCTTTTCACCCTCAGACCGATGGCCAGTCTGAGCGGATGATTCAGATTCTCGAGGATATGTTGTGTTGTTGTATCCTCGAATTTCAGGGTAGCTGGGAAAAATACCTGCCATTGGTAGAATTTACCTACAACAATAGTTTCCAAACAAGTTTGAAGATGGTGCCTTATGAGGCCTTGTATGGTACGAAGTGTCGAACTCCATTGTACTGGACAGAACTCAAGGAAAACAGGATTCATGGAGTTGATCTGATTAAAAAAATTGAAGAAAAAGTTAAAGTGATACGGGATTGTTTAAAAGCGGCATCAGATAGGCAAAAGTCTTATGCTGATCTAAAAAGAAAGGAAATTGAGTTTCAAGTTGGAGATAGAGTATTCTTGAAATTATCTCCAAGGAAAAAGGGATTGAGATTTGGTCGGAAAGTTAAACTGAGGTCACGATTTATCGGACCATACGAGACCACTGAAAGAGTTGGACCGTTAGCCTATCGTTTGGCGTTTCCACCCGAACTGGAAAAGATTCATGACGTGTTCCATGTATCCATGTTAAGGAGATACCGATCAGACCCCTCTCATGTAATTTCACCGACTGAGATTGAAATTCGACTGGACATGACTTATGGAGAGGAACCGGTTAACATATTGGCTCATGAAGTTAAACAGTTGAGAAATAAAGATGTGGCTCTAGTAAAAGTTTTATGGCATCGACATGGTGTAGAAGAGGCTACATGGGAGTCAGAAGAAACCATGAGAAGTCATTATTCGAATCTGTTTTCTGGTAAGACTTTTGAGGACGAAAGTCCCTAAGGGGGAAAAAATGTAACATCCTGAAATAGGACCTAGTCGAAATGGTGGTTTCGAGACCACAAATCTGACATCAAAATATTTACTTTATGATTATTTTGAGGCCTAGAATATATGCATGTGTTAGGTTTCATGAAGAAATTCTTTAAGTAAAGTGTTCAATTGGAAATTAGGGACTAAATTGAATAAATTGCAAAATTTTAATTCTAGAAGCAATTTGTATGAAATTGCTTTGGGTTATGAATTAGAAGGTCTTGGAGAGCAATTTGCCTAAATTCTAAGTTTTTAGACAAAAATGGGCTTGCATGGATGGAATTTTAAGGAAAGGGCATGAGGGTATTTTTGTCATTTGGCTTTTTAATGAAATAAAATGGAAAAAATCAAGCCAGAATCAGCCATCTTCATCCCTATAGCTGCCGAAATTCTCTTGTCACCATAGCTAGGGTTTTCAAGCTTTCCAAGCTCAATAGTAAGTGCTCCCAAGCCCTGTTTTTCATGCTCTTTGTATTTTTGAAATCCTGGTAGCTTGCTCTCTCCATTTCTACCTATATTTCATGCTAGGTTTCATGCTTAAAAATTTTCCCATGCATGAGTTGCTTGTATTTTGATGGATTATGGAGGAATATGAAAGTTGAATGTGTATTAAACATCTTTTCCTAGTTGATTTTCATGAAAAACCCTTTTAGGGACTATTTTCTAAAAGATGTAAATGTGTAGTAGAAATGAGAAAATAATGGAAAATGTGGGCTACCATAAGAACAAAAAGTGCTCGGCTAGGCTTGGGTAAGATAGAAAGTGCATGTGTTTCATTATACGAGCCTAGCGACTAAATTGTAAAAATGTCAAAGGTTAGGGGCAAAACGGTCATTTGGACCAGGGGTGAGAATTAAATTTGTAATGTATAATGTGGGGCATTAATGAGTTAAATTATGTTGTTATAGACCCCGAGGAACAAATTCTAGAGGTCGATCGAGGTAAACGCAAGGTTTCAGAACAACCAAAATACAACTCTGAAAAGAATACCAGGTAAGTTCAGATAACTTAAAGTAAACCCCTAATATGCATAATTGAATGATTTATGAATGCATGATGATTGCATTTATTATTAGCATGAAATATCATAGAAATGCATATTTGATGGTAACATATGAAACATATCTTGGATGAGGTTGATAAAGGGAATTCAATGGATAAACCCTCATTGATACGTGTAAAGAGATCCTGCATGTGTTGCAGTAAGGATTTAGGCCAGACGGGTAATCTGTGATCTCAAGTATGAAAAGCATCTAGCCTGGACGGGTGTTCCTTAAATGATCAAGCCTCCCGAAGAATATGTGTGCATTATGGATTTAGCCCGGACGAGTAATCCAATTAAGGTCTGAATTTAGCCTGGATTGGTAATTCAGATCCGAGCTCATTAAGGGTGTTTGTCGTTATAAGGGATTTAGCCTGGACTGGTAATTCTGACATCATCTTATGAGTTCATCATATGGGGGATTTAGCCTGGACTGGTAATCCTGCCATGAGATGTGAGGTTTGCCAGAGTGCATATATGTGAAATGATCATTCGTAAGAATTGACGGGTAATGGGTATTCTATCGAGATTTCCTAGAAACTCAACGGGATTAATATGATGTATGTCAATAAGATGATAAATGATGAGCTCATCTACATAAATTACATGATACTTTGTTATGTAACTAACTCATTGACTGAGTGCATGTGATAGGGAATCGTTTCATAATTGATGATTTCATGATTTAAATATGGATGTATGCTAATTACTCGGTAAGTTTACTTTCCGGTTATTTGAGCTTACTAAGCATGTAAATGCTTACGCCTCTCTTTTTCCCTGTCTCACAGAGCTCGAGGACTCGAAAGGATTAGAAGACGATTGGAGAGTCAACACACTATCAACTAGTCAAACTTTGGTATAAAGACTTCGTTTGTTTTGTTCAATGGCATGTATAGTATTTTTGAGTATTTTGTTATATGTGTTATATGATTTGCCAAATGAAGGCATGTAAAAAAAAATATGTTTATCTCTTTGTATATGGCCACGAAAATTGGCTTAACTGAAGTAGGCTATGACCTACGAATTTATGCGTGGTTTTATTTACAAGTGATGGGTCGTTACCAATTGGCACTGAGTCACATGAACGAGTCAATTTCAGATGAATTAAAGTGACATGGGAACCCATAAACACTAAATGGGAAATAACCTATCATGTGTGGAACCAATGATATGAGGTTTCCATACATCTAGTTTAATCAAGATTATTTACAAGTGTATAATTGTGTTTTACTTTGAATTTGGTAACCACTAAGCACAAGTAGTAGAAAGGGGTGACTAAAGGCTTGGAAAATAGCCTATTAGAGTCCACATGGTTAGACACATGGGAGTGTGTCTAGGCCGTGTGTGACACACGGTTCCCTCCCATAGGCGTATGCTATGGCCGTGTGTCTCTTGCACTTAAAATTTTAGCTCAAAGTTGTACACGGGTAGGCCACACGGGCGTACACCATGGCTGTGTTAAAAAGACAGTGTCGTCCACGGGCAGGCATCACGGGTGTGTGCCATGCCCGTGTTGATAAGTCAGTGTTGCCCACGGCTGAAGGGAATGGGCGTGCCCCAAGTCACACGGGCGTGCGAGTCCACACGGCCTATTTATAAGGGCGTGTGACACTTTATGATAAGGGAAATTTTCCTAAGGAACCCAAGGTATATCGAACGTACCCAAATTTGTCCCGCACTGCCTCTAGGTATGTTATAGGCCTCGAAGGCCTATATAAGGGACGAGTTGTTCACGGATGAAAAGCTTAAAATTTGAGTAAAACTTGGTGACCCAAATTGGTACGTTTCAAAATGTAAAGTCCTAGTAATTACCGTAAGTCAATTTTGTGCTCATCATCGAGCACATTTGGTGTCACGGGAATAGGTTTTTGAAATCGAAATTGCCGCAACACTCTTTCCTACTGGTGCATCTCGACAGTAGCATAGTTGACCAATAGGACCTTAACATGCCAAATGTTCAGATTTTGAAAGAATTCATCTGTAATTACTGCCCGAATTGCTGGATCCTCGTATGGTGTCTATTGAAACTATATGAACGTGATAAAAATATTAGTTATGTAATACCCTGGCCTGTATCCATTGTCGGAACAGAGTTACGGAGTATTATCGAAGTTTACAGAATAATTACACATAATTCTTGTCATTTATTATTTATGATCGAGACTAATCACGTTGTCCCTTAAATAGACACTTGAGGCCCAATTTAAGAATTATAAACAAGTTGAGACCAAATTGGGAACTTAGAAAATTTTTCGCAAAATTTTAAAATTTTTCCTAGATACAGAGATTACACGCCCGTGTGGCCAAGGGACACACCCGTGTGGTCCGATGACATGCCCTGCTTCAGGCCATGTCTTACCCCGTGTAACTCCCTGACTTGGGACACACGGCTAACCACACACCCGTGTGCTAGGCCATGCGGCCAATTTAGTTTCCTAAAATTAAGTGTAGTTTTTACACAGCAAAGCTACACACCCGTGTGCTAGGCCGTGTGCCTCACACGGCTGAGACACACGCTTGTGTCTCTGATCGTGTGCTTAATTCTGAGCATTCTATTTCTAAATTTTAAAATTTAAGGAACAGACGGCCAGACTACACACCCATGTGCATGGCCGTGTGTTATACACGGTTGAGACACACGCCTGTGTCTCTGCCCGTGTGGACGAAAATAGGCCATTTAAAGGCCACTTTTCTCACCCTTTACTTAATCAACCTACATACAACACTCCCATATACCAATATAACCCAATGAAGCAATCAATACAAGCCAAAATCAAGTTTTAGACCTAATATGTCATCACACAACTCATTTGCATAAACTTACCTTATTAACTCCATTCATTGATTACTATAAACTATTACTAAGTACATGCATACAAACATACATATATGTTTATGTGCCACTCTCAACCATATTACAAGTTTACTTCTTTTCAATTTAACCCTATACATGCCATATAAACCTTAAGATACATAACAAAATCTACCGAAGTTATATGGATATTGTGAGCTGATGTGTTGATCCGATCCTCTGAACTTCTTGAAAATCTACAAAGAATATTAAACGACTAAAGTAAGATTAATGAAGCTTAGTAAGTTTTTTGGCTTAAAACATAAATCTTACCAAACATTCTAAAACAATTCATTTAAGTAACTCATTCAATATACTATTTCTGCCAAACACAACTTCAATCGATGAATTCACTTATTTCAAATCGATATCAAAATTGAATGTTGTGTTTGTATGGAATGTGATTTACATTGACGTACATTATTTGAATGTTAATGATGAAAATTTTAATACATTCTTGAGATGGTGAAATGTAACGCCCCGCACCCGAGACCGTTGCCGGAGTCGAACACAAGGTGTTAACGAACTTAATTCATTTATTTACACAGTTCATTTTAAAAATTTCCAGACAAGCTGGCTAACTGCGTCACTGTCACCTTAAAAATCATATCTCGAGTTCCAAAACTCAAAAACTGATTCCGTAAATTTTCCCTGAAACTAGACTCATATATCCATCTACAGATTTTTTTCTAGAATTTTTGGTCGGGCCAATTAGTACAGTTTATTAGTTAAAATCTCCCCTGTTTCAGGGTTTGACTACTCTGACCTTCATGCATTACGACTTAGATATCTCTCTGTACAGGGCTTCAATACATATGCCGTTTGTTTCTAATGAAACTAGACTCAAAAATGAATCTGTACATATAAAGCATGACTTCTAATTTATTTCTGGTTAATTTATGGTAAATTTCCAAATTCAGAACAGGGGTTCCAGTAACCGTTCTGGCCCTGTTGCACGAAAACTTAAACATCTCATAAAATACGGCTCATATGGTCATTTCGCTTCTTCCATATGAAAATAGACTCATCAAGGTTCGATTAAATAATTTATTCATTATTTAATTACATTCCTACTATTTTTAGTAAATTTTCAAACTCACATCACTACTGCTGTCAGCATCTATTTTAAGGTAAATTTCACCTATTTCATAGTTTCCATGATTCAACTAGCCATTTGACATACATAGCACCAAATATGATCGTGATTAACCATTCCAATGGCTAATCATTGCCAAGCATTTCCACACCTCTCAATAACCATATATATAAAAAATGATTTTAATACTATGCTCAAAATATTTAAGCCATTTTCGCATGGCTATCCGAATATATACACATTACCAAAGGTACTTGATTAACAACAAAGGTTAGTCCTATACATGTCATTATCAACGTTTAACTAAAAGAGTACCAAAAGGGCTTAGATAGTGTGGACGACTTTGACTTCGACAATCCCAAGTCCGATAGCTGACGAACAAAAATCTATAAAACAGAGAATTAAAGAAACGGAATAAGCATTTAATGCTTAGTAAGTTGAAATTATTTACGACTAAAGTATAGCGTTCATATGACTAAATGAATAATTTCATATATGCACATTCTCAAAATCATAATTTTCTTCACGCTTCAACCAATATATTCATACACAGGGTATCAAACCTAACTAGAGGCCGGAAGCTCGTTAATCAATTGAGCGAGTACTATTTGAAAGGAATCAACCTTTCCGATGCATATACGAAACATACCTTATCGTTTGTATTTTATGAGCGTATTAATTGAAATTATTACAGCAAGATCGCTCGCTTGCAAACCAAAGTATCTTCGGGATTTAGCCGGATATAGCAACTCGCACAAATGCCTTCAGGTCTTAACCCGGATATAGTCACTAGCATGAATGCCTTCGGGACTTAGCCCGGATATAGTCACTAGCACAAATGCCTTCGGGACTTAGCCCGGGTATAGCAACTACTCGCACAAATGCCTTCGGGACTTAGCCCGGATATAGTAACTTGCACAAATGCCTTCGGGACTTAGCCCGGATATAGTAACTTGCACAAATGCCTTCGGGACTTAGCCCGGATATCATCCGAATAATCAAGCACATATACCAATAAATCATGACACATCCATATTTCATTATCATAACTAGAATTCAAACACAAGATGCTTATCAACCATTACCATTTTCGGCTCAATAGCCACATACAAAGAGGATGATTTTGATTTGCTTTATAACATGATCTCTATACACATTCGGCTACCCGTCATAGGTATAAACTAATCACCTCAATATACAATTTAAGTAGAATCATTATACCACCGTTTATTTGTTATGCTTATATGTCATGACTTAATCAAATCATAAACTAAGATTCATTACTCGAAAACTTACCTCGGATGTTGTCAAACGATTTCAACGGCTATTTGATCACTTTTTCCTTTCCCTTATCCAACTTTGATCCTCTAAGCTCTTGAGCTAAATCAAACAATTTACTTCCCAATCAAACACAATCATACGGCATCCATATACATTTTAGAACCATTCTTAACATATTTACTACTCATTTACAAACAAATACTCATATCACATTTATAAAACTACAAGCCGAATATACCTATATGTGACCATCCCAATTTAATTGATTTCTTGTTTTATGCACTACCACATATTCACACGTATATATATATTATGCCATTTACTCATAAACCCCATTATGCCGAATATTCATTAACCAATAGTCACACACACTACTTATGTACAAAAATTTATCCACCCTAGCCTATAGTTCATTCGGCCATTCATCACTCAACCAAACAAAATTTCATAGCAAACTCCTATGACCAAGCACACACATATACTTACATCCCAATACTCATAACATTCAAAATCACATTTTAAGTAAATTATCTTAAACAATGCCGAATCCTTAAGTGATTAAACATCAAATTTTACTCAATTCCCAAACATATAAACAACATTATTCATGACATCAAGCATCTTCATTTCGGCTATTACACATATATACACTAGCAATCAAATACTAACATTTGCACTTCAGCTTAATAGCTAGCTTAGCAAACCTTAATTTAACATATAATTGTTCATAACACAATTAAAGCATCCTCTCCATTCTATCAATTCAAAACACATACATTGCCCAATAATATCCAAAATCATATTCGGCCTTAGTACTCAACTTGCTAGCCGATTTTTCTCCATCTAGCAACTAATGCACATATGTGCTCATTTGTTAGACTCTACTTCACCTAACTACCAATTTTTCTTTTCATCCAAATAACATGAACAACAACCATTTCTTGAACATTTTCTCTTAACCGATTACTCATGTTACCAACAAGATTCAAAATTTGGACATGGGCTAAGCAAGGAGCTTAATGACTAACTCAAAAAAAATGCTAGAAATCAAAGAATCCTCCTTGAGCTTACCTTGATTTAGCTAACCACCATAGCTGAATTTTTCCAAGCTTGTTCTCTCCTAGTCACGGCAATGAGGAGCAAAGATGAAAACTTTGGTTTCTCCTCCCATTTACCACATGTTTTATTATTCTTAATTCCTTATTTTATTTTGTAAACTAATAATGCTAATAGAAAATACATATTATCATCAATGACCCATACCATGGCTGGCCACTACTTATTATAAATGGAAATTTGACATGCAAACCCATCATTTTTATAACATGCATTAATAGGTCCTTATAGATTAACCTATCACCTTTTAAAAGTGTCACACATAAGTCCTATTAATTAAATTCACATGCAATCGACTAAATCGAAGCTTAAAACTTTCACACATTCATATTCACATATTTTAGACAATAAATATCATATTCAAATACTTCGGTGACTCAGTTTAGCGGTCCCGAAACCACTTTCTGACTAGGGTCAATTTAGGGCTGTCACAACTCTCCCCACTTAAGAAATTTTTGTCCCCGAAATCTTACCGGTAAATAGGCTTGGGTATCGTTCTTTCATAGAGTTCTTGGTGTCCCGAGTAGCTTCTTCGATCCCGTGTTTGAGCCATAACACCTTTACTAACGGAACCCTCTTGTTTCGCAACTCTTTCACTTCACGAGCTAGGATGCGAATCGGTTCTTCTTCATAACTCATATCGGCTTGAATTTCAACCTCGGAGGGATTTATTATGTGCGAAGGATCATATCTATAACGTCGAAGCATTGAGACATGAAAAACGTTGTGAATCTTCTTGAAGTCAGGGGGTAAAATCAATCTATATGCCACTGGGCCAACTCGTTCGGATATTTCATATGGCCCTATGAACCCGGACTCAGTTTGCCCTTACGGCCAAATCTGAGTATCTTTTTCCAAGGTGAAACTTTAAGAAACACTTTGTCTCCCACCTGATACTCAATATCTCTTCGTTTTAAATCCGCGTACGACTTCTGACGATCTGATGCTGCCTTCAGACTTTCACGAATTATTTTTACTTTCTGCTCAGCATCTTTAATCAAATCAACTCCGAAAATTTTACTTTCACCGAGCTCGGTCCAAAACAATGGTGTACGTCATTTACGACCGTACAAAGCCTCGTAAGGCGCCATCTTAGTACTTGATTGAAAACTATTGTTGTAAGCGAATTCAATCAAAGGTAAATACCGCTCCCATGAAACACTAAACTCAAGGATGCAACATCTCAACATATCCTCAAGTATCTGAATTATCTGCTCGGATTGACCATCAGTTTGTGGATGAAAAGCGGTGCTAAAATGCAACTTGGTACCCAAAGCTTCTTGCAATTTCTTCCAAAATCGCGAGGTGAACCTCGGATCTCTATCCGATACAATAGAAATAGGTACCCCGTGTAATCTTACAATCTGAGAAACATACAATTCAGCTAGTTTATCCAATGAAAAATACGTACGTACGGGGATAAAGTGAGCCGACTTAGTCAGTCTATGAACAACAACCCAAATCGCATCTTTCTTACTTGCCGACAATGGCAACCCAGATACAAAATCCATCGTGACTCGATCCCATTTCCATTCAGGTATCATGATCGGCTGAAGTAAACCTGTAGGTACTTGATGTTCCGCTTTCACTCGTTGACATATTAAACACCTCGAAACAAAATCGGAAATGTCTCGTTTCATACCATGCCACCAAAACTGACGTTTCAGATCGTTGTACAATTTCGTACTCCCCGGGTGAATTGACATTCGGCTACAATGAGCTTCGTTCAGAATCATCGAAATAATTTCTGAATTTCTTGGAACACACAAACGACTTCTGAACCTCAAACAATCGTCATCATCAATTTGGAGCTCTGATTCCATATTCGAAACGCATTCAGCCCGTTTTGCAACCAATTCATCATCGACTTTCTGAGCTTCACGAATTTGGTGAATCAACAATGGTTTGGCCTTTAATTCTGCTACTAACACATTGTCGGATAGAACAGACAGGTGTACATTCATCACTCATAAAGCAAACAGTGATTTACGACTTAAAGCATCCGCAACCACATTAGCTTTTCCCGGGTGATAGTCAATGACAAGCTCATAATCTTTTAACAACTCGAGCCAACGTCTTTGTCGCAGATTCAAGTCTCTTTGAGTCATCAAATATTTGAGACTTTTGTGATCCGAATATACATGACACTTCTCACCAAATAAGTAATGTCGCCATATTTTCAAAGCGAATACGATGGCAGCTAGTTCGAGATCATGGGTTGGATAATTTTTCTCATGTAGCTTCAATTGTCTCGACGCATAAGCTACAACTCGACCTTCTTGCATCAATACACAACCCAACCCAAGTAAGGATGTGTCACTGTAAATGACAAACTCTTTGTCTGATTCAGGCTGCACTAGCACTGGAGCTTCAGTCAAGTAAGTTTTTAGTTGATCGAAACTTTTCTGACATTTTTCTGACCATTCGAACTTAACATCTTTCTGAAGTAGCTTCGTCATTGGTGTGGCTATCATCGAGAAACCCTTTACAAACTATCTGTAGTAACCGGCAAGTCCCAAAAAGCTCCGAACCTCAGTAATATTTCTTGGGGGCTTCTAGTTAAGTATGGCTAAAATTTTGCTCGAATCAACTCGAATACCCGATGCAGATACTACATGTCCCAAAAAGCTAACTTCTCTCAACCAGAACTCACATTTACTGAACTTAGCATATAACTGCTTATCCCTTAAAACCTGCAACACTAACCCCAGGTGTTCAGCATGATCGGTTTCATTTCTCGAATAGACCAAAATATCATCAAAAAGCACAACTAAAAACTGATCCAAAAACGGTCTGAAGATCTGATTCATCAAATCCATAAATACCGCTGGGGCATTAGTTAGCCCAAACGGCATCACTAAGAACTCGTAGTGACCGTATCTCGTTCTGAAAGCAGTTTTGGGTATATCCGAATCCCGAATTCGCAACTGATAATAACCCGATCTCAAATCTATCTTTGAAAACACTGAGGCTCCCTTTAGTTGATCAAACAAATCATCAATACGCGGTAACAGATATTTATTCTTTATTGTCACTTTATTCAGCTGACGATAGTCGATGCACAACCTCATGGTTCCGTCCTTCTTTTTCACAAACAATACTGGTGCACCCCAAGGTGAAAAACTCGGTCGAGCAAAACCTCTATCCGTCAACTCTTGCAAATGAGTTTTCAGTTCTTTTAATTCCGTTGGTGCCATACGATACGGAGCTATCGAAATCGGTGTAGTCCCAGGTACAAGTTCGATGCCAAACTCTACCTCCCGAACAGGTGGTAACCCCGGTAATTCTTCGGGAAAAACATCCGGATATTCACAAACCACTAGTACCGATTCAAGTTTCTTTCTTGATTTTTCATTATCAAGTACGTATGCAAGATACGCTTCACACCCCTTTCTCACATATTTTTGAGCTAACGTCGAGGATATTATTGTTGGCAATCCATTCAAGACAGTAGACTCAACTCGGATTATCTCATTATTTGCACACCTCAAATCAATAGTCTTGCTTTTGCAATTCACAACCGCATCATGCACGGTCAACCAATCCAAACCGAGAATAACATCAAATTCATCAAACGGTAAAAGCATCAAGTCCGCCGAAAAACGGGAACCTCGAACTACTAGGGGACATTTCTTACACACCTTATCAACAAGCACACAATGACCCAAGGGATTCGACACTCTAATAACGAACTCAGTAGACTCAACAGGTAAAGTCTTACTGGATGCTAAAGTCTCACATATATAAGAATGAGTAGAACCAGGGTCAATCAATGCAATCACATTAGTATCAAAGAGAGTGAATGTACCGGTAATAACATCAGGCGAAGAAGCATCCTCGCGTGCACGTATAGCATAAGCTCTGGCAGGAGCACGAGCCTCAGATCTAGTGGTAACATCTCTAGATCCTCTCTGACCGCCACAGCATTCCCCGTATTTTTAGATGGTCTACCTCGAGCAGTAGTAGCACCCGGTTTCCCACTCTGATTTACATTTTGTTCAGACAGTCTCGGGCAATCCTTGATAAAGTGGTCAGCTGATCCGCACTTATAACAGGAGCGGTCATGGAATCTACAACTTCCCGAATGCCATTTACCACAATACTGGCACTCTGTTCTGTCTCGACGATCATTTCCAACACTGGCAACCGAAGTGACTCGTGTACTCACAGGGGGTCGATCACGATCTCGTCTAGAAAAGCCCGACGTGTCTCTAGATCGACCTAAATCATCTCTAAATTTCTTCGATGACTGTTGAAAGGGCCTTCCCGAAGATCTCTTACGAAACTCCTTTGCTCCCATATCAGCTTTTCTTTTCTCCTTACTGAGCTCTTCGGCTTTGCAAGCTCGCTCGACAAGTACCACAAATTCTCTGATTTCTAAAATGCCAACATACAGCTTTATATCATCGTTCAGTCCATCTTTGAAACGTTTACACATTACAGCTTCTAAGGAAATGCATTCTCGCGCATACCGGCTAAGCCTTACAAACTTTCGTTCATAATCAGTAACCGACATGGAACCTTGTTTAAGTTCAAGGAATTCTTTTCGTTTTTGATCAATGAATCTCTGGCTGATATACTTTTTTCGAAACTCGGTTTGGAAAAACTCCCAAGTTACTTGCTCTCTGGGCACAACAGAAATCAACGTATTCCACCAATAGTAGGCAGAAT
Source organism: Gossypium hirsutum (assembly GCF_007990345.1). Taxonomy (NCBI): domain Eukaryota; kingdom Viridiplantae; phylum Streptophyta; class Magnoliopsida; order Malvales; family Malvaceae; genus Gossypium; species Gossypium hirsutum. The sequence goes on from NC_053426.1 coordinate 86,535,446, forward strand.
CACGTAGCAAGGAGATCGTACACTTTAGGCATTCATCGGGTGTGCAAGATAGTTCATCAAGTACTCGAATAGTGTTGTCCAACCAAAATTCAGCTTGCTCGGCATCGTCGCCGTCTGTAGCTTTAAATTCAGTAGCCCCGTGTTTTCGGATTCTATCAACTGGGGGCTTATTTAACCTTATCTGGTCAGTTATAGGAGGTATCACAGGTGCAGGGGTTGTATTAGTCAGAAATGGGGGTTGTGGAACAGCCGTATTAGTTCGAATGTATTGGTTGAACCAATCATTCATTACGATATAAAAAGCCTGTCTAGCTTCGTCATTCTGATTACTAGCAATAGGTTGAGAGTCCACCGGCGCTGTCCCTTGTGCGGGACCAGGCGCTACACTCTCAAGATCATCAGCTACCGCTCGGTTGGGATCGGGATCCATTACTATAAACAAACACATTTTTAACTGTCAGAAATCACCACACTATCAAATAGACACACAATGGCATGTATAGCTAGACCCAAACGTATTACGGTAGTCCTAGAATCGACTAAACCGTAGCTCTGATACCAATAAAATTGTAACGCCCCGCACCCAAGACCGTTGCCGGAGTCGAACACGAGGTGTTAACGAACTTAATTCATTTATTTACACAGTTCATTTTAAAAATTTCCAGACAAGCTGGCTAACTACGTCACTGTCACCTTAAAAATCATATCTCGAGTTCCAAAACTCAAAAACTGATTCCATAAATTTTCCCTGAAACTAGACTCATATATCCATCTACAGATTTTTTTCTAGAATTTTTGGTCGGGCCAATTAGTACAGTTTATTAGTTAAAATCTCCCCTATTTCAGGGTTCGACTACTCTGACCTTCATGCATTACGACTTAGATATCTCCCTGTACAGGGCTTCAATACATATGCCTTTTGTTTCTAATGAAACTACACTCAAAAAGGAATCTGTACATATAAAGCATGACTTCTAATTTATTTCTGGTTAATTTATGGTAAATTTCCAAAGTCAGAACAGGGGATCTAGTAACCGTTCTGGCCTTGTTGCACGAAAACTTAAACATCTCATAAAATACGGCTCATATGGTCATTTCGCTTCTTCCATATGAAAATAGACTCATCAAGGTTCGATTACATAAATTAGTCATTATTTAATTACATTCCTACTATTTTTAGTAAATTTTCAAACTCACATCACTACTGCTGTCAGCATCTATTTTAAGGTAAATTTCACCTATTTCATAGTTTCCATGATTCAACTAGCCATTTGACATACATAGCACCAAATATGATCGTGATTAACCATTCCAATGGCTAATCATTGCCAAGCATTTCCACACCTCTCAATAACCATATATATACAAAATGATTTTAATACTATGCTCAAAATATTTAAGCCATTTTCGCATGGCTATCCGAATATATACACATTACCAAAGGTACTTGATTAACAACAAAGGTTAGTCCTATACATGCCATTATCAACGTTTAACTAAAAGAGTACCAAAAGGGCTTAGATAGTGGGGACGACTTTGACTTCAACTGTAACACCCCGAACCCGAGACCGACACCGGAGTCGGACACGAGATGTTAACAAACTTTGAAAAATTTTTCCAGACACTGCCCAGTCTGAGTACTAGTCGCTTCAAAAATCATATCTTGAGTTTCACAACTCGAAAATCAGTTTTGTGATTTTTCCCTGAAACTAGACTCATGTCCCCACCTATGTATTTTTTTCTAGAATTTTTGGTCGGGCCAATTAGTACAGTTTATTAGTCAAAGTCTCCCATGTTACAGGGGTCGACTACACTGACCTTTTCCCATTACGACTTGGATATCTCTCTGCACAGAGCTTCAATACTGATGCCGTTTGTTTCTATGGAAACTAGACTCAGAGAGGAGTCCATACATATATGGTATGACCCCTAATTATCTCTGGTCAATTTATAGTGAATTTCCAAAGTCGGAACAGGGAATCCAGAAACTGTTCTGGCCCTGTTCCACAAGAACCCAAATATCTCTTACTGTACTGTTCCTATGATTGTTTCGTTACTTCCATATGAAATTAGATTCATCAAGGTTCGATTACATAATTTATTCACTATTTAATTCCACTCCTACGAATTCTTGTGATTTTTCCAATCCACACCACTGCTGCTATCAGCTTCTGTGTTCAAAGTAAACCTTACCTAATTTGGGGTTTCATGGACCAACTAGGGCCTTGTCATACATAAGCCCACATATGATCATACTTAGCCATTCTAGTGGCTGGTCATTTGTTCAACACTTCCATTCCAACTATAGTTACATCATGAAACCATCTATACATTCATAAATACGCATGGTCTAATGCCATACTCCACTTCTACAAGCCATTTTCGCATGGCTGTACACTTATACATTTCATAAAGTACTCGAAAGACAACGATGGGTAGTCCTACACATGCCATATCAAAATTCAACCAAAATAGTACCCAAAAGAGCCTTTGATAGTGTGGGCGACTTCGACTTCAAGATCCCGAGTCCGATAGCTGGAGAACCAAAAATCTATAAAACAGAGGAGCAATGTAACGAGTAAGCAATTTATGCTTAGTAAGTTTGAGCAAGGAATTCCAGCATGCACAAATAATAGCACACATTTAGCTAAACGGAATATTTCATAATACGCAATTTACCGATATCAAACTTGCTTCACAACATTAACAACCCTTATGTACATACACAATAAACTAACTTGGCCGAAGGCCGGTAGCTCGTTTATCAACTGAGCGAACATTTATTTGTAAGGGCTCGATTAATATTTAACACATACGTAACATATCCCCATATTGGGATGTTTTTCGAGTATTCGCTGGAATTTTACAGCAAGCTCATTCATTACCAAATCACGTACCTTCAGGATTTAACCGGATATAGCTCCTCGTTCAAATGCCTTCGGGACATAGCCCGGTTTTAGTAACTCACACAATGCCTTCGGGACTTAACCCGGATTTAACAACTCGCACGAATGCCTTCGGGACTTAACCCGGATTTAACAACTCGCACGAATGCCTTCGGGACTTAACCCGGATTTAACAACTCGCACGAATGCCTTCGGGACTTAACCCGGATTTAGTATCTCGCACAAAGGCCTTCGGATCTTAGTCCGGATATATTCACTTAGCACAAAGCCTTCGGGACTTAGCCCGGACAGCATTCAATTAATCATGCACATCTAACAATAATTCATGGCACATTCATATTTCATTTTCGTTTACGAAACTCAAACACAAGGCACATATTGTCCTTGTACATTCGGCTCAATAGCCACACATAGAGCATGATTTAATCACATCGAAATTTAAGCTCTCTTACTCAAGAACTTACCTCGGGTGTTGTCGAACGATCCCGCTAACTATTCGACCACTTTTTCCTTCCCTTTATCGGATTTATTTCCCCTTTGCTCTTGAGCTTAATCAAACAAATAAATTGATTTCATCATTTAGGCATCAAAAGATGAACACAAGGCACTTAGCCCATATTCATACATTAGACATTAAAGTCTCATACATGCAAAAATCATGCATCAACACAACATATTAGCTAATTTCTTTCCCCTTGGCCGAATATGCATGTCCATTTTTGGGGTCGATTTCAACACTTAATACACACATATACACACTAGTAAAGCATCCTCCCCCTTTTCATCGATTTAACACATGCATTGCTCATCAACATGCAAAGTTACATTCGGCCTTAGCACACATCTTGCTAGCCGATTCTTCTCCCTTTAGCAACCAATGCACATATGTGCTCACACAAAAATGCTAAAAAAGGAGGTTCAAGAATCATCAAGCCATCATCACATGCATCATTAACAAGCTTCATATTTTGCATGCAATGGCATTAACACAACCTCCACCTAGGCCGAATCTTAACTCATCCTCATGCCTCATCACCACAACATCAAACACCAACCAAGAATGATGCATCCATGGTCAAGTGCCATTTCCATCACATAGCAAGATTTAGACCATGGGCTAGGTAGAACTCAAGCTAACAACTAAAACATGCATGCATCTCATGGAACATCATCAAACATACCTTGGCCTAGCTACATGCATGGCCGAATCTCTTCACCTTTCTTCTTCTTTCCTCCTTAAAATTTTTGGCCAAGGATGAACCAAAGGATGAGAAATTTTTTTCTTTGTTTTTCTTTCTAATTTAGGCTAAAATGGAGGTGAGAAAGGATGAACACAAACTTTTCTCCTTTCTTCTCTTGAGCTCACGGCAATGGGGGGGGAACAAACACTACACACACATTTTTTTTCTTTTGTTTTCCATTTCTTTATTACCCATACTTCTTATTTTATTCTTCCACTAACAAAACATGTTTCATGACATGTTTTGCCCATCATTCTTTGTCATGGCCGGCCACTACTCATTAGGGGGGGGGAAATTTGACATGCAAGTCCCCCCCTTTGTCCACATGCACTAATAGGTCCTCACACATTGACCTATCACATTTTTGAATTTTCTCACATAAGTCCTAGTGACTAAATTCACATGAAATCAACCAAATTGAAGCTTGAAATTTTCACACATTCATAATTACATATTCTAGACAATAAGTATCACATTCAAACATTTCGGTGACTCGGTTTAGCAGTCCCGAAACCACTTCCCGACTAGGGTCAACTTTGGGCTGTCACAACTCTCCCCCACTTAAGAAATTTTCGTCCCCGAAAATCTTACCGGTAAATAGGTTTGGGTATCGTTCTTTCATCGAGCTCTCGGTCTCCCAAGTAGCTTCCTCGATCCCGTGTTTGAGCCATAACACCTTTACTAGCGGAACTCTTTTGTTTCGCAACTCCTTCACTTCACGAGCTAGGATACGCATCGGTTCTTCTTCATAGCTCATGTCGACTTGAATTTCAACCTCTGATGGGCTAATTATATGCGATGGATCAGATCGATAGCGTCGAAGCATCGAAACATGAAAGACATCATGAATCTTTTCAAGCTCCGGGGGCAAAATCAATCTATACGCAACCGGACCAACTCGTTCGGAGATTTCGTACGGCCCAATGAATCTTGGGCTCAACTTGCCCTTACGGCCGAACCTGAGTATCTTTTTCCAAGGGGAAACCTTAAGGAACACTTTGTCTCCCACCTGATACTCGATGTCTTTTCGTTTCAAATCTGCGTACGACTTCTGACGATCCGTGGCTACCTTCAGACTTTCACGGATTACCTTTACTTTCTGCTCAGCATCTTTAATCAAATCAACTCCGAAAATTTTACTTTCACCGAGCTCGGTCCAAAACAATGGTGTACGGCATTTACGACCGTACAAAGCCTCGTAAGGTGCCATCTTAATACTTGATTGAAAACTATTGTTGTAAGCGAATTCAATCAAAGGTAAATACCGTTCCCATGAACTACTGAACTCGAGGATGCAACATCTCAACATATCCTCAAGTATCTGAATTATCCGCTCGGATTGACCATCGGTTTGGGGGTGAAAAGCAGTGCTAAAATGCAACTTGGTACCCAGAGCTTCTTGCAATTTCTTCCAAAATCGTGAGGTGAATCTCGGATCTCTATCCGACACGATAGAAACAGGTACCCCGTGTAATCTCACAATTTGATAAACGTACAATGTAGCTAGTTTATCCAATGAAAAATCCGTACGTACGGGGATGAAATGAGCCGACTTAGTCAGTCTATCAACAATAACCCATATCGCATCCTTCTTACTTGCTGACAAAGGCAGTCCGGACACAAAGTCCATTGTGACTCGATCCCATTTCCACTCGGGTATCATGATCGGCTGGAGTAATCCTGAAGACACTTGATGTTCCACGTTCACTTGTTGACATATTAAACATCTCGAAACAAAGTCAGAGATGTCCCGTTTCATACCATGCCACCAAAATTGACGTTTCAAATCGTTGTACATTTTCGTACTCCCCGGGTGAATTGACATTCGGCTACAATGGGCTTCGTTCAGAATCATCGAAATGAGTTTCGAATTCCTTGGAACACACAAATGATTTCTGAACCTCAAACAATCATCATCATCAATTTGAAACTCTGATTCCTCATTCGGAAAACACTTAGACCGTTTTGCAACCAATTCATCATCGACTTTCTGAGCTTCACGAATTTGGTGAGTCAATAATGGTTTAGCTTTTAATTCAGCTAACACACTGTCTGGTAAAACAGACAAATGCACGTTCATCGCTCGTAAAGCAAACAATGACTTCCGGCTTAAGGCGTCCGCAACCACGTTAGCCTTTCCCGGGTGGTAATCAATGACAAGCTCGTAATCTTTCAACAACTCAAGCCGACGTCTTTGTCGCAGATTCAAGTCTAGTTGAGTCATCAAATATTTGAGACTTTTGTGATCCGAAAATACATGGCACTTCTCACCAAACAGATAATGTCGCCATATTTTTAAAGCAAACACGATGGCAGCTAGTTCGAGATCATGGGTCGGATAATTCCTCTCGTGTGGCTTCAATTGTCTCGACGCATAGGCCACGACTCGACCTTCTTGCATCAATACGCAACCCAACCCAAGTAGGGATGCGTCACTATAGATGACAAACTCTTTACCTGATTCGGGTTGCACCAAAATTGGAGCTTCAGTCAAACGAGTTTTCAGTTGGTCGAAACTTTTCTGACATTTCTCCGTCCACTCGAACTTAACATCCTTTTGAAGTAGCTTCGTCATTGGTGTGGCTATCATCGAGAAACCTTTCACAAATCGTCGGTAATAACCGGCGAGCCCCAAAAAGCTCCGAACTTCAGTAACATTTCTCGGAGGTTTCCAGTCCAGTATGGCTGAAATTTTGTTCGGGTCAATTCGAATACCCGACGCGGATACCACATGACCCAAGAAGCTAACCTCTCTTAACCAGAGCTCACACTTACTGAACTTAGCATATAACTGCTTATCCCGCAAAATTTGCAACACTAGCCTCAGATGCTCAGCATGTTCGGTCTCATCTCTTGAATAGACCAAAATGTCATCAATGAACACAACTACGAACTGATCCGAATACGGTCTGAAGATCCGATTCATCAAATCCATAAATACCGCAGGGGCATTAGTGAGCCCAAACGGCATCACTAAGAATTCGTAGTGACCATATCTCGTTCTGAAGGCAGTTTTGGGAATATCTGGATCTCGAATTCGCAACTGATAATAGCCCGATCTCAAATCTATTTTTGAGAACATTGAGGCTCCCTTCAGTTGGTCGAACAAATCATCGATGCGCGGCAATGGATATTTGTTCTTTATCGTCACTTTATTCAGCTGACGATAGTCAATGCACAACCTCATGGTTCCGTCCTTCTTTTTCACGAACAATACGGGTGCACCCCAAGGTGAGAAACTTGGTCGAGCGAAACCTCTCTCCGTCAGTCCTTGCAACTGAGCTTTCAACTCCTTTAACTCGGTTGGTGCCATACGATACGGAGCTATCGAAATCGGCGTAGTCCCAGGTACAAGCTCAATACCAAACTCTACCTCCCGAACATGTGGTAAACCCGGTAATTCTTCCGGAAAAACATCCGGGTATTCACAAACCACCGGCACAGATTCGGGTTTCTTTTCTAAATCTTTGTCATCAAGCACATATGCAAGGTATGCTTCGCACCCTTTTCTTACATATTTCTGTGCCAACATTGCTGATATTACAGCTGGCATCCCCTCCAAGTCCGCAGACTCAATTCGGACTACTTCGTTATTTGCGCACCTCAAATCAATAGTCTTGCTCTTGCAATTCACAATCGCATCATGCGCAGTCAACCAATCCAACCCAAGGATAACATCAAATTCATCAAACGGCAAAAGCATCAAGTCCGCTGGAAAACAGGAACCTCGAATTTTCCAGGGGACATTTCTTACACACTTTGTCGACAAGCACGTAAAGACCCAAGGGATTTGACACCCAATTACAAACTCAGTAGACTCAATAGGTAAAGTCTTACTGGATGCTAAGGTTTCACATATGTAAGAATGGGTAGAACCGGGGTCAATCAAAGCAATTACATTAGTATCAAAGAGGGTGAATGTACCGGTAATATCATCAGGCGAAGAAGCATCCTCGCGGGCACGTATAGCATAAGCTCTAGCAGGCGCACGGGCTTCGGATCTGGTTATATCATCTCTAGATCCTCTCTGACCACCACCAGCATTGCCCATATTTCCAGATGGTCTACCTCGAGCAGTGGTAGCACCCGGTCTCCCACTCTGATTTGCATTCTGTCCCGACAACCTCGGGCAATCTTTAATGAAGTGGTCCACTGATCCGCATTTTTAACAGGAGCGGTCAGGAAATCTACAACTCCCCGAATGCCATTTACCGCAATATCGGCATTTCGTCCTGTCTCGACGTTCATTCCCAACACTGGCGACCGAAGTGCCTTGTGTACCCACAGGGGGTCGATCACGATCTCGTCCAAAAAGGCCCGAAGTGCCTCTAAACTGGCCCGCATCATCTCGAAATCTCTTCGATGTCTGTTGAAGAGACCTTCCCGAGGATCTTTTACGAAACTCTCCAGTTCCCTCATCAACTCTTTGCTTTTCTTTTCTAAGCTCTTCGGCTTTACAAGCTCGTTCAACAAGTACCACGAACTTTCGTATTTCAAGAACGCCAACGAACATTTTTATATCTTCATTCAGCCCATCCTCGAAGCGTTTACACATAATAGCTTCAGACGAAACACATTCCCGAGCGTATTTGCTAAATCTAACAAATTTTCGCTCGTAATCAGTAACCGACATGGAGCCTTGCTTAAGCTCAAGAAATTCCTTCCGTTTTTGATCAACAAATCTCTGACTGATATACTTTTTCCGAAACTCAGTTTGGAAAAACTCCCAAGTTACTTGCTCTCGGGGCACAATAGAAGTCAGAGTACTCCACCAATAGTAGGCAGAATCACGTAGCAAGGAGATAGCACACTTTAGACATTCATCGGGTGTACAAGATAGCTCATCGAGTACCCGGATAGTGTTGTCCAGCCAAAATTCAGCTTGCTCGGCATCATCGCTATCCATAGCCTTAAATTCAGTAGCCCCATGTTTTCGGATTCTGTCAACTGGGGGCTTATTTGACCTTATTTGGTCAGTTACCGGTGGTATTGTAGGTGCGGGGGTAGTATTTGTCGGGAATGGAGGTTGTGGAACAGCCATATTAGTTCGAATGTATTGGTTGAACCAATCATTCATCACGCTATAGAATGCTTGTCTAGCTTCATCATTCGGATTACTAGCATTAGGTTGAGAGTCTACCGGCACTGCCCCTTGCGCGGGAGCAGGCCCTACACTCTCAAGATCATCAGCTACCTCTCGGTCACGATCGGGATCCATTACTATAAACACATTTACAATTGTCAGAAGTCACTACACTATCAAGTAATCACATAAAATGGCATGTATAGCTAGACCCAACACATTACGGTAGTCCTAGAATCGACTAAACCGTAGCTCTGATACCAATAAAATGTAACACCCCGAACCCGAGACCGACACCGGAGTCAGACACGAGATGTTAACAAACTTTGAAAAATTTTTCCAGACACTGCCCAGTCTGAGTACTAGTCGCTTCAAAAATCATATCTTGAGTTTCACAACTCGAAAATCAGTTTTGTGATTTTTCCCTGAAACTAGACTCATGTCCCCACCTATGTATTTTTTTCTAGAATTTTTGGTCGGGCCAATTAGTACAGTTTATTAGTCAAAGTCTCCCATGTTACAGGGGTCGACTACACTGACCTTTTCCCATTACGACTTGGATATCTCTCTGCACAGAGCTTCAATACTGATGCCGTTTGTTTCTATGGAAACTAGACTCAGAGAGGAGTCCATACATATATGGTATGACCCCTAATTATCTCTGGTCAATTTATAGTGAATTTCCAAAGTCGGAACAGGGAATCCAGAAACTGTTCTGGCCCTGTTCCACAAGAACCCAAATATCTCTTACTGTACTGTTCCTATGATTGTTTCGTTACTTCCATATGAAAGTAGATTCATCAAGGTTCGATTACATAATTTATTCACTATTTAATTCCACTCCTACGAATTCTTGTGATTTTTCCAATCCACACCACTGCTGCTATCAGCTTCTGTGTTCAAAGTAAACCTTACCTAATTTGGGGTTTCATGGACCAACTAGGGTCTTGTCATACATAAGCCCACATATGATCATACTTAGCCATTCTAGTGGCTGGTCATTTGTTCAACACTTCCATTCCAACTATAGTTACATCATGAAACCATCTATACATTCATAAATACGCATGGTCTAATGCCATACTCCACTTCTACAAGCCATTTTCGCATGGCTGTACACTTATACATTTCATAAAGTACTCGAAAGACAACGATGGGTAGTCCTACACATGCCATATCAAAATTCAACCAAAATAGTACCCAAAAGAGCCTTTGATAGTGTGGGCGACTTCGACTTCAAGATCCCGAGTCCGATAGCTGGAGAACCAAAAATCTATAAAACAGAGGAGCAATGTAACGAGTAAGCAATTTATGCTTAGTAAGTTTGAGCAAGGAATTCCAGCATGCACAAATAATAGCACACATTTAGCTAAACGGAATATTTCATAATACGCAATTTACCGATATCAAACTTGCTTCACAACATTAACAACCCTTATGTACATACACAATAAATTAACTTGGCCGAAGGCCGGTAGCTCGTTTATCAACTGAGCGAACATTTATTTGTAAGGGCTCGATTAATATTTAACACATACGTAACATATCCCCATATTGGGATGTTTTTCGAGTATTCGCTGGAATTTTACAGCAAGCTCATTCATTACCAAATCACGTACCTTCGGGATTTAACCGGATATAGCTCCTCGTTCAAATGCCTTCGGGACATAGCCCGGTTTTAGTAACTCACACAATGCCTTCGGGACTTAACCCGGATTTAACAACTCGCACGAATGCCTTCGGGACTTAACCCGGATTTAACAACTCGCACGAATGCCTTCGGGACTTAACCCGGATTTAACAACTCGCACGAATGCCTTCGGGACTTAACCCGGATTTAGTATCTCGCACAAAGGCCTTCGGATCTTAGTCCGGATATATTCACTTAGCACAAAGCCTTCGGGACTTAGCCCGGACAGCATTCAATTAATCATGCACATCTAACAATAATTCATGGCACATTCATATTTCATTTTCGTTTACGAAACTCAAACACAAGGCACATATTGTCCTTGTACATTCGGCTCAATAGCCACACATAGAGCATGATTTAATCACATCGAAATTTAAGCTCTCTTACTCAAGAACTTACCTCGGGTGTTGTCGAACGATCCCGCTAACTATTCGACCACTTTTTCCTTCCCTTTATCGGATTTATTTCCCCTTTGCTCTTGAGCTTAATCAAACAAATAAATTGATTTCATCATTTAGGCATCAAAAGATGAACACAAGGCACTTAGCCCATATTCATACATTAGACATTAAAGTCTCATACATGCAAAAATCATGCATCAACACAACATATTAGCTAATTTCTTTCCCCTTGGCCGAATATGCATGTCCATTTTTGGGGTCGATTTCAACACTTAATACACACATATACACACTAGTAAAGCATCCTCCCCCTTTTCATCGATTTAACACATGCATTGCTCATCAACATGCAAAGTTACATTCGGCCTTAGCACACATCTTGCTAGCCGATTCTTCTCCCTTTAGCAACCAATGCACATATGTGCTCACACAAAAATGCTAAAAAAGGAGGTTCAAGAATCATCAAGCCATCATCACATGCATCATTAACAAGCTTCATATTTTGCATGCAATGGCATTAACACAACCTCCACCTAGGCCGAATCTTAACTCATCCTCATGCCTCATCACCACAACATCAAACACCAACCAAGAATGATGCATCCATGGTCAAGTGCCATTTCCATCACATAGCAAGATTTAGACCATGGGCTAGGTAGAACTCAAGCTAACAACTAAAACATGCATGCATCTCATGGAACATCATCAAACATACCTTGGCCTAGCTACATGCATGGCCGAATCTCTTCACCTTTCTTCTTCTTTCCTCCTTAAAATTTTTGGCCAAGGATGAACCAAAGGATGAGAAATTTTTTTCTTTGTTTTTCTTTCTAATTTAGGCTAAAATGGAGGTGAGAAAGGATGAACACAAACTTTTCTCCTTTCTTCTCTTGAGCTCACGGCAATGGGGGGGGAACAAACACTACACACACATTTTTTTTCTTTTGTTTTCCATTTCTTTATTACCCATACTTCTTATTTTATTCTTCCACTAACAAAACATGTTTCATGACATGTTTTGCCCATCATTCTTTGTCATGGCCGGCCACTACTCATTAGGGGGGGAAATTTGACATGCAAGTCCCCCCCTTTGTCCACATGCACTAATAGGTCCTCACACATTGACCTATCACATTTTTGAATTTTCTCACATAAGTCCTAGTGACTAAATTCACATGAAATCAACCAAATTGAAGCTTGAAATTTTCACACATTCATAATTACATATTCTAGACAATAAGTATCACATTCAAACATTTCGGTGACTCGGTTTAGCAGTCCCGAAACCACTTCCCGACTAGGGTCAACTTTGGGCTGTCACATCGACAATCCCAAGTCCGATAGCTGACGAACAAAAATCTATAAAACAGAGAATTAAAGAAACGGAATAAGCATTTAATGCTTAGTAAGTTTTGAGTAACGACATTATTTACGACTAAAGTATAGCGTTCATATGACTAAATGAATAATTTCATATATGCACATTCTCAAAATCATAATTTTCTTCACGCTTCAACCAATATATTCATACACAGGGTATCAAACCTAACTAGAGGCCGGAAGCTCGTTAATCAATTGAGCGAGTACTATTTGAAAGGAATCAACCTTTCCGATGCATATACGAAACATACCTTATCGTTTGTATTTTATGAGCGTATTAATTGAAATTATTACAGCAAGATCGCTCGCTCCTAAACCAAAGTATCTTCGGGATTTAGCCGGATATAGCAACTCGCACAAATGCCTTCGGGTCTTAGCCCGGATATAGTCACTAGCATGAATGCCTTCGGGACTTAGCCCGGATATAGTCACTAGCACAAATGCCTTCGGGACTTAGCCCGGGTATAGCAACTACTTGCACAAATGCCTTCGGGAATTAGCCCGGATATAGAAACTTGCACAAATGCCTTCGGGACTTAGCCCGGATATCATTCGAATAATCAAGCACATATACCAATAAATCATGACACATCCATATTTCATTATCATAACTAGAATTCAAACACAAGACGCTTATCAACCATTACCATTTTCGGCTCAATAGCCACATACAGAGAGCATGATTTTGATTTTCTTAATAACATGATCTCTATACACATTCGGCTACCCGTCATAGGTATAAACTAATCACCTCAATATACAATTCAAGTAGAATCATTATATCACCGTTTATTTGTTATGCTTATATGTCATGACTTAATAAAATCATAAACTAAGTTTCATTACTCGAAAACTTACCTCGGATGTTGTCAAACGATTTCAACGGCTATTCGATCACTTTTTCCTTTCCCTTATCCAACTTTGATCCTCTAAGCTCTTGAGCTAAATCAAACAATTTACTTCCCAATCAAACACAATCACACGGCATCCATATACATTTTAGAACCATTCTTAACATATTTACTACTCATTTACAAACAAAATACTCATATCACATTTATAAAACTACAAGCCGAATATACCTATGTGTGACCATCCCAATTTAATCGATTTCTTGTTTTATGCAATACCACATATTCACACATATATATATTATGCCATTTACTCATAAACCCCATTATGCCGAATATTCATTAACCAATAGTCACACACACTACTTATGTACAAAAATTTATCCACCCTAGCTTATAGTTCATTCGGCCATTCATCACTCAACCAAACAAAATTTCATAGCAAACTCCTATGACCAAGCACACACATATACTTACATCCCAATATTCATAACATTCAAAATCACATTTTAAGTAAATTATCTTAAACAATGCCGAATCCTTAAGTGATTAAACATCAAATTTTTACTCAATTCCCAAACATATAAACAACATTTATTCATGACATCAAGCATCTTCATTTCGGCTATTACACATATATACACTAGCAATCAAATACTAACATTTGCACTTCACCTTAATAGCTAGCTTAGCAAACCTTAATTTAACATATAATTGTTCATAACACAATTAAAGCATCCTCTCCATTCTATCAATTCAAAACACATACATTGCCCAATAATATCCAAAATCATATTCGGCCTTAGTACTCAACTTGCTAGCCGATTTTTCTCCATCTAGCAACTAATGCACATATGTGCTCATTTGTTAGACTCTACTTCACCTAACTACCAAGTTTTTCTTTTCATCCAAATAACATGAACAACAACCATTTCTTGAACATTTTCTCTTAACCGATTACTCATGTTACCAACAAGATTCAAAATTTGGATATGGGCTAAGCAAGGAGCTTAATGACTAACTCAAAAAAAATGCTAGAAATCCAAGAATCCTCCTTGAACTTACCTTGATTTAGCTAACCACCATAGCTGAATTTTTCCAAGCTTGTTCTCTCCTAGTCACGGAAATGAGGAGCAAAGATGAAAACTTTGGTTTCTCCTCCCATTTACCACATGTTTTATTATTCTTAATTCCTTATTTTATTTTGTAAACTAATAATGCTAATAGAAAATACATATTATCATCAATGACCCATACCATGGCCGGCCACTACTTATTATAAAGGGAAATTTGACATGCAAACCCATCATTTTTATAACATGCATTAATAGGTCCTTATAGATTAACCTATCACCTTTTAAAAGTGTCACACATAAGTTCTATTAATTAAATTCACATGCAATTGACTAAATCGAAGCTTAAAACTTTCACACATTCATATTCACATATTTTAGACAATAAATATCGTATTCAAATACTTCGGTGACTCGGTTTAGCGGTCCCGAAATTACTTTTCGACTAGGGTCAATTTAGGGCTGTCACATGAAAAGGGTTAAGTCCCGATTGAATATTGAATTCCAATGATTATATGCGCTTTCTTGAAACTAATAAGGTCCTACATTTGTTGCGGACGAGATTTAGCTCAGACAAGTAATCCTCTTGACCTTGTTATAGAAAGGATTTAGCCCGGACGAGTAATCCTGATGTAATACCTCTCAAATATATGTTATGATTAGGGTTTAGCCTGGATTGGTAATCCTAATTGAGCTCTTTGAGCAAACGTTATATAAAGGATTTAGCCTGGACTGATAATCCTGTTATACAATATGTGACTCGAGAGCATGTTCCTTGGTTAAGTGCCCTAAAGGGTACCTTCGAATAAGAATTGATGGATTATTGAATCATACACCCCTAGTGTACCACTTGAGTATTCATCGAAATTTAAATGATTCAACAGACATAAGACACTTGACATGGCATGAGAATTTTGAGATGAAATGATAATGTCTTAAAAGAGTAATGCATAATGAGCTCATCTACCCTTACTTGATGTATATGTAAACTTTGTGACTAACATGTTTGATTGGATGCATGTGTTTAGACAATTTTGCCAAATAGATGGAAAACTTGTTATTGTATGCTTAGATTTAATAAACGAGATTGGTAAATTTAGTTTCTGTTATACGAACTTACTAAGCATGTAAAACTTGTTATTGTATGCTTAGATTTAATAAACGGGATTAGTAAATTTAGTTTCCGTTATACGAACTTACGAAGCTTGTAATTCCCACTCCATTTTATTTTTCCCTATTTTATAGTGCTCGGAAGCTCGCGAAGGTTGGAGATCACTGGAGCATCCTCACACTATCAGCTAGTCATTTTAGGTATACATAGTAAAATCATTTTGGTATAATGGCATGTATAGGACAACTTGACCAATTGTGGCTTGAAAATGATGTTTTGTAACCTAGTGTAACACCTTTTAACCCCAAACCGTCGCCAGAACAGGGTTACGAGGCATTACTGAACATATCGATCAATGTATGTACAATTCATAAATAAATTACAAACATATTAAAATTAAATCATAAAGTCCTTTTAATGGACCCTTGAGGCCCAAATCGTATAGTAAAAATGGAACGGGACTTATTCAAATACTCCGAAATTTTTCTGTAAATTTTAAAAAAAAACTCAATATATCCCCTTTATAAATTTCTAACCTTCCTTACAAATTTTCAAACAACAACCAATACCAATTCCAGTAATTCAACCAATGCATTTACATACTCAAATACACCTAAATTACACTTAACATATTGACTTGATGACTTAATTACCATTTCTAATTAATTCATAAAATCATTCAAACCATTTTAATTCATACTAATACCATAAACAATTTTCTACCATTTCACTAGTTTAGAACATCAAAACACCAAATACCTTTATCTACAACATAATTATATAACATACTAAAATAACCATTATAATACCTATGTACATGCCACTTTCATTTAAGGAAGAAAACATCACCAAAAATTTTACGTTGAAGTCGGGACTGTTTGGATGCTGAATCGAGACTTTGGACTTCTATTGACCTGCGCACGGAAACAACCGTACGCTGAGTATTTTATACTCAGTGGTACTACCATAACTCAAACTATATAACTCAAATAATTTAAAATTGTATTTATCATAAACATTATAAATCATAAAGATTAATTTCCATTTAATATCATATAACAATTACATCATTTCATCAACAATATTACATTTTTACAATCTGTTCTTCCATCAATTCATAAGCTTTAATTATATATTATCATATCACATATGTCACAATGATTCATAAATCAACTTATACCTCCTTCTCATATTTTCAATCATTCAAATAATCAAATTCATTCAATTTACTCATTTCATTTGTTACCCTATTAACATAAATCAGACTTTGACAGATACATGGATTCCATCCAAACACGCCAGAAATGTCCAACCAAAACACACCAGTATCATATAATCCTCCCAAACACACCAGAATAATATAATCCATCCAAAACACACCAGAATAGCATAGAGTGCCTCTTTGGATAAATCCAAAGGATATAAACTAGCATATCCAAATCACATCTCCAAATCCCTTCTCAAATCCTATGGCATGTCAATTATATCTGACACAATCCGACTAGTTAATAGGGTATTCTTTCACTTTTTTTTCCTTTTTTTATTTCAATTTCATTTCCATGTCAATTTCAATTCCATTTCAGTATACAATCAATTCAATATACTTCCAATCTCCATCCACCTGTAATTCAATACTCATTCTTACCTATACTTCATTTCAAATATTAATACTTACCTTATAATGTACTTACCTTACATATAAATTTAAATATAACATTTAATAAATAATAGTTTGAGTTATAGTAATGCAAACCGTAAATTTTCTCGAGCTACTCCTCGACTATCTTTTCCTTCCTCTTTTACGTTGATGTCTCGGGTTCTTTATTAGCTATTAAAGCTTAAAGCTCCCAAACCTTAGTTTTTCCTTTTATTTTCTTTCCTTCTTTCTTTCTCCCTATTCGAATTGCTCTCTGTTTCTTTTTGTTTCTTTTGTTTTGTTTCTTTTTATTTTCTATCAATCTATAATTAAACTTATACCCTTTATTCAATCTAATCCCTCCTTTTTTTTAATTACTCTAAATTAAACCAAATTCACCTAATTACGACCCAATTAAACACACTACTAGACTTATAATTATTCCTAAAAATTATTTACGAACCCGTTTCACTAAGACGGAGGCCTGATAATGTACTTTTTCGATACCCGTGAATTTTGGGTCATTACACCTAGCCATTGGAATGGTTAGTAATGGCTTATTTTGGTATGATTAAGTAGGTTATGAATGATATATTCATATGTGATATGTGATGTATATGTGATAAAATGACGTTAATGCCTAAGTTTATAAACACATATGCATGTAATGGTGTGCCATGTTGAATGATGAAAATTGCCTAATTTGAATGCTTGAATGGTTGGTATTGGATGTGTGTTTCAAGTGTAGGTCTTGGGTGAAATTTTGGGTGAGAAATAAAGCTAGAAATGGCTTCATTTAGTCCACACGGGCGTGTGTCTAGACCGTGTGTGAGACACGGCCTAGTTACATGGGCGTGTGGTTAGGTCGTGTGTCCCCTGCACCTTAATTTTTGAGAAATAGAATGCTCAAAATTGAGCACACGGGCAGAGACGCGGGCGTGTGTCTCAACCATGTGTGCTACACAGCCTAGCACACAGGCGTGTGTCTTGGCAGTGTGAGACCTGCACCTAATTTTTAATTGAATTAATTAACCACACAGGCACACGGGAGGAGCATATGGCTCCCTAATCAGTAGGTTGAGCAGACCCGGTGAGTACGGACCCATCCACTAGTAATCTCATCTCTATCAACGCGTTGATGAGTTTCGGGTCCAACTTGCAACCCTAACCTATATTGGCCAAGTTTCAAAAACCTGCTTCCCTCAAGTAATTTTCTATCAACGATGATAGAGGACCAGACATATTACGAATATAACATTGTAACACCCAATCTACAAACTTTTATAAAAAATTCTAAAATAAAAATTAATTAAAATTACATAAATAAAAAGTTATTAAATAATATTCAAAAATTGAAATTAACCCTTACCATTTTCATTTGTTCGATAGAGATATGTTTATGATCGAGACAAATGAATTCCTCAGCCATTGCTAACACGATAAAATATCTTTGAAATTATAAAAAAATAATACTAATTTAGAAAAAAAAATTAAAGGAAATAATTAACTAAAGAGAGCTTTGAGAAATTTAAGTAGAAATTTGAGAGTTTTTTTTAGAATTTTGGATGAAATGTTTGTGAATAAAATAGGAGGGGGTTTATAGGTTTTTTTTTACCGTTGAACCCCCAACAATCAAAATTTTAAATGACCATTAGGGGTCAAAATCACGGGCTAAAACGCATCCTTGAGAGAGCATTTTGCCATGTCAGCGCATTCTATGCTGACATGGCAAAATTGCTCCCTCAAGGACGCATTTTGCTAGAATTTCCCATTAAAACGTTCCTATGTGGATGTGTTTTAGTGTTTTCGCCCCATTCCGGTAAATAATGAAAGAAGTGGCCCATTTCCGTAAATAAAATAGGAAATGACCTTTATTGGTAAAATGATCAAATTTATCTAATGACTTAACTTAAATATTTATTATCTATATTATTATATATTTTAAATTTTGATTTTAACTTATGAATTTTAAAAATTAATTATCACATTTTAGTAAAAAAGTATTTTTTTAATTATGTAATTGATTTTATCATTATTTTCAAATATTTTATTTTAACTTACGTAATTTATATATTCATTAAATAATCTAAACTATTTAACTTAAATAAATTAGATTATATTATATAGATAATATTTTTTTAAATAAATTACATAAATATTTAATTACATAATAATAATTTCTAAATTTTATATAAATATTTAATTAGATAATGTATCCATTTGTTTTAACTTAAATATTTATTTATATGTTATCTATATTAGTTCTATTTTAAATTTTGATTTCAATATGTAATTTTTAAAAAATTAAATTAAAAATAATTTTTGTATATGTTAGTTGATATATACAACCAATACATACATGGTCGAGTAATAAAACTAGTTATTAATATATTATACTTTTTAAGTTAAAAAAATTGAATTAGATTTAAATTTAAAATAATATTATAAGTGCATAATATCCCGCCAAAGTATTGGCACTCAGATGAGGATGATATAGACATGTTGAAAGTAGGCTCGACTCATATGGACTGGGCCTACTTTAAATAATGTATTCTTAAATTTCAAAATAATCTTGATCACCAAAATTAACATTTAGAAAAAAAATAAGTTAAGTACTCAATTTGTATTATATATAATAATTATATAAGAATTAATTATTTTACCAACTTAACATTTAGATATACAATGTATTAGTCTACTAAAATAAACGAAAATGTTACTAAATTTATCATAAAAAATTATAAATTCTATAAAAAAATCAAATTAAAAGAAACTTTGGAAATCTTTGGGGGAACACAAATTTATCCGATTTTAAGCATTAATTATATGGTCAAAATAAAAACTTTTAAAACTTAAAAAGGCTAAATTAAAATTTATCAAAATGTAGGGGGCGAGGCCTTGCTAGCCCCTTAAATCTGCCCTGGATATAGATGGGGCTGATTGTACTTTATATCCCTGTACAACTTATACAAAATTTTGTTTTCCCATCCAATTCCTTAGTGAACAACCTTCTCATGCAGTCATTATATGTAAACTAACGATAAAGGACTAGTTTCACTGGTGAAGTAAGTTCAGAAAATGGTCCATATAAGGATTCCCTGTTACTTTGATTGAAGAAAACAACAATCCACACTCAGGATTCTTGGGAAGGATTAGCCAGCCCTCTGTGCTCCTCACTTCTATACTCATAATTCGACAATATCTGGAAAATGTAGCAAACACAACTTTAGAAACCACCATTCATAGCAACTAATAAAATTATTAATAATTCTAATTGTAATAGGCCCAATTTGCTCGGGCCCATACAGAAACTGAAAACAAAAAATATAACCAAAAAACCAATAATAAAAATAAGTAAAAGTCCAAATTTATTAACAAGTCCAAATGTCCAAAACAACAGGCCCAAAATACAATAAAACCAATGGCCCAAAATACAAACAAATTGCTAGCCCAAAAATTAAAAACCCTAGAGCCCAAATAGCCCAAAATCCAAGCTAATTTTTCAGCAAAAAAGGGCAGAAACCCTAGCTACTAGCCCCCGCCGTCACCTCTGTACCCTCTACATCACCACCTCCATAGCTGGCCTCCGTATCTGCAAGGACCACATGACAGAGAAGAAAACAGTAGCAAAAATAAAAACTTTGTATTTCTTATTTTTTTCTTTCGGCTATAAAAAAGCCACAAATGAACCTTGTATTTTGGGGGGAGGGAGACGAATACACAACAAATATCAAAAAGAAATCAGATTAAAGATTTTGAAAGGTGATTTTTTTTCTTTCCTTTCTTTTATTTTCGCAAGGATTCATTCTTGTAAATAGAACACAAAAGCAAAAAAGGGTTAGAGAAAACAAACCTTCACGCTTCGTCGCCAAGAGTGGCCGAGGTAGTCACTTTCGATGAAAAGTAGCCGGAACCGAATGTTCTTTCTACTTTTGGGTTGTTTTTGTGAAGATTTCAGAAATTTTGGGACCGGATTTAGGTTTAGGAGGGGCGAAATAGAAAAAATAGCTTTCTTGGGTTTTTCTGGCCACCGCGAGCGGCAGCGCCATCGCTAGTGACCGGTGGCCGGCTCGACAGCCGATAGCCAGGCCCCTGGCCGGAGCGAGGGCTGAGAGAGAGAGAGAGAGGAGAGAGTTTTTAGATTTTTTAGGGGGATGGAAAGTTTAAAATGAATTTTTTGTAAATTTTTTTAGTTTTTATAAATACATAAAACGGCGCCATTTTGGTGCCAGTGCACATAGGCCAAAATGGCATTGTTTAGCATATGGCCCATCTGACCCGACCCGATTGGTGGAGGATCCGCTTGTTTTTAAGGCTAATGGGCTAATTGCTGCCTTGGCCCTTCTTCTTTTTCCTTGTTTTTCAGTTTGGTCCTATTTCTTTTTTTCTTTTTTTAATTTCACCCCTGTAATTTTATTTTTATTTTATTTTGGTCCTCTGTAGAGCGGCATATTTTTAAGGCCTGGAATAATTTCCAAATTGGTCCCCTTTTTGTTTACACGCCTTTAATTTTAGTCATTATCCAGTTGTATTAATTAATTTATTAAAATTTGTACCTAAAACTTTGTTTAAATTTCAATTCAATCATTCTTTTGATTAATTTCACTATTTATATATATTTATTTATTATTCTTCACCTTTTAATACCTAAATTTAATATTACCTATATCTTTTGTACATTTATTTGTTTGGTTCGTTATTCTTTTATACTTTAAATATGTAAATATGATATTATTTACAATTGTTTTATCAATTTATTTATCCATATTTTCAGTATTTCTTCTTTTTTTATTTAAATTTAATGTTATGAATATTTATTATATTTATTTATTTATTCTCTTACTTTTAAAACATTTAAATTCAACATTATTCACATTTGTTCTATCAATTTATTAATTTATTTATTCTTCTACTTTTTTTATATACTTAGGTTCAATATCATTTGCTTTATCTATTCATCAATCTATTATTACTATTATTATTATTATTTTATTTTTTAAAATATGAAATTGAACAATATTTATATTCATTACGCACCTATCACTCTTTTTATTTTATTTTTTTGAGTGGCTTTATTTATTATATCGTGATATCATGAATTAATTTTCTTAGTATTGCTATGTTCACATTATTATTGCTATAGTATTTATCCACCTACTTGTTACTTGTCATTTTAATATAGATGTTCTACCCATATAGCTATTACACATTACTTCATTATCATTACGACGTATGCTACATTTAAATATCTTTGTCCGTTTTTATATCATACCCTAATAAACTAAACATACACCATTTTAAGTGTTACATTAATTTTTGTTTAATGCAAGTAAATAAATTTTCAAAATAAAGGCAATATTCTGTATTTGGAGCTTCGAGAAGTCGGACCTTAACTTACAGGGTCACGGTTTTCTCGTTGAACCTAAACTACCGAATATCATTTTAAAATTGAAATATATGAGTTTTAAAATAAAAATTAAAAGGCAAGTTCATTCTTGAGGATTCAAATGTCGTGTCCTAACTTACGGGATGTGATATTTTGTTATCTCGAAACGAGAGGGTCTTTGATGTTTGTTTAAATTTATTCAAGCTTTTTATCAACATTAATAAAAAAAGATCATATTTTAAATTCTTTTCGGGTTTTCAACTTTTGACGTTTAGACATTAATTAATCAAGTAGGTACCAATTTTGGGAGCTACGAGGGTGTTAATCCTTCCTCATACGTAACCGACTCCCGAACCTGTTTTTTAAAATTTGTAGACCAAAGGCGTTGTATTAGTAAATTAAAACTTTTTTATTAAAACGATCAAATTACGAGGTGACCTGATCACACCTCATAAAAAAGGATTGGTGGCGACTCCCATTTTCGTTTTTGTTTTCAAAATAAAATGTCGACCGTTTTTCAAAACAAAAAATGGTTTTGACACTAATATTACAAAGACAACAATGCTTTAGGGTTCTAATAGGCTCATATTTTACTTTTAGCAGAATGCATATTCACCCAAAATTCACGGCTTGATTCAGGTGAGAAGTTGCATTGATTTAATCTTATTTATAGCTAGGTTGAGTGTTCTCACTTACATGCTGATTGCTTTAGGGTTCGATGGATGTAAAATTTATCAGAAACCATTCTTTGTTATTTATCTTCTGCATACATTATAATACAACATATTAAAATAGAACCCAACAGAACCACAAGATTAAATTGAATGGAATCACAAAAAGGGTGGTTCTGTTGAAATAAAATTTCACAACACAGTTTTTATCCTAGCACATCAAAAATTCGAACATTTGCATACTGGTGAGGGGAGGATTTAACAAAAACTAGAAAATTAAAATATATAAGATTAACATTAGAATTGAGAACTTCGTCTTTTTATTTTATTTTACTTAATGAATAATATGAAGAGGAAATATAGAACTCTTTCGTAAATCCGTCAAATTATTGGAGTTTTTGGAGAAAACATTAAGTCCAATGCAATAACCATTACTAGCATAAAGGTGGCAACCCGATAACCAATTCGGGTTCCCATATCTATGTATGGGGAATATGGTTATGGTTCAAATTTTTGTTGTTGTTTGTGTAATGCATTTTAGCTTTTTTGGATGTTCTTTAGTGATTCTCTTGGGTCAAAACTTGAACAGGAGAGGAGAATTCTATTGTGCAACATGAAGATTCTTCTTGGTGTGATATTAAAAAAAAACACGTATTCTTTTTAATTGTAAAAAGAAGGCAAATGCTCATGTCTAGACTTGAACCAAAGCCTAGCTTCTACATAAGTTCTAAAATGTCTCAATGTTTTAGAAGGCAATGCTTCAATTAGACAATGAAATGGATAGACAAATTCTAGAATCATACAAACCATTCTACCAAATGGACCTTGAAAGGCAACAGGATGTGACATCTCGCATCCGGGCTGGTCGTTCGAGATAGGTGTGGGTGCCACAAAGTTGCTCCATCACATTGTACAAAAAGAATATTCAAAGAAAGTTGGGAATATATATTAGTTATGAGTCTTTTTTTATTATTAAATATTTTGAACAAATTGGAGATTTAATTATGATATGATTTTTTATTACTATTTTGATTTGATAGTTTCCGTAACACCCTATACCCGACTCGATCGTCGAGTCCGGATACTCAGTGTCACTATTAACTCGAATATCTTAACAAAATTTCTAACCTGATTGACTTTCAGACTTAGGCAAAACCAAATTATACAAACATTTCTACTATTCAGTCTTACTCAATTTCAAGAATAACATCAGATTCCAAAGTTCACACTCCTATTATATTCCTTAACAATCAAGTTCTAAGCTCGTATAGACATTCTACCTTATTAAGCATCAATACTAAATTTTAATTTAAGACTTTGCTAAAACCACACTAAATCAATCCCCGAGGCATAGCCTTTAGTGGTGCCCTTTTATATGCAAGACACAGTTATGGCATCACTCATGAGAGTCTGACAATATCTGGCTTGGTCCCTTTACATGAGCCTTAAGTCAAACCTTAACCCTACATACAAGGTAGAACAATTGTAAGTTTGAAAGAACTTAGTAAGATTCTAAACAACAGTACTCATAAAACGCTCTCTATTTATTTTCTGGAATAAACATAAAAGTTTAGAGTTTAAAACTCCCTGAGTATCATAGGAGGTTCCGCTGAGTTTCTAGTGTAGTCGATGTATTACAATCTATGAGCCAACCGATGGCAGACATATCTCCCGATTTAGACCTAGGCGTGCTCTTCAAATAACAATTTCTCCTGGGACTTGGCCCTGTCTTGCTTCATATCATATTCCCAATTTACCTTATCCCATCATTCCATACTAACTTAATATGGACTTACTGCATTACCCCATCAATTACCTTCTTAGGACTTACCCTATTGCATAGAACTATCCTTTTTAGGACACCCATTTAATGATACCTTCATTAGCAACCTTGAATATGATAGTTGATTGATGTTTAAGCACCCCCTTCCTTTGTGAACTTATACCTATAAGACAGTTCCATAATACCTTTTCCATGTCAGACTATTTTCCAAGAGACTCTCATTATCAGATAGCTCCTAGCAAGTTACCTTTTTCCTAGATCATCTCTAGTACATTTTCATATTTGATAGTACCCAATAGACCTTCTCATACTAGATAGCCATGATGGATATCTTTCGTCTTTATAAATCCCTGGATAATTTTACACCTAAGAAAACCCTTGGCAACTCCTCTTTTTATAAAGTACTAAGCAGACTTTCCTTATTTCGAGTGACCTCTTTACCCACGGGTTCTTAAGATTAAAGTTTGTCTAATCGTATCACTTTATCACTCTCAATACTAGTTTACTCGTGAAACATTGGTAGATACTTGAATACTTTGAAGAAAATACCCCTTTCTCTACATATGTTGAGTTTAATACATTTACACTCGTTCCCCTTACCTCAGTATTTTGGCGGGTTCCAATATTTAGCACGCTTACCTGCATTTTCAAATGCACCACGATCATTTTCTCAGCCTACTGGCCACATGAGTCATACTGTAACCTCCCTATTTATTCCCTAATAGGCTTCCTATTCATCATCCTGGAGGACTCCATTTTTGTCCCAAGATGTGTCTATTTGCTACTAGATCATCCCATGTCACCTCGAAGGACCAATAGATAATCGTTTCAAGATGCTGCCAAACTTTTGTATATCCTCTTTCAGTCAGCCTATCCCTTTGTTTTACCAAAAATTCCAATCTTCATGAACCAATCAAAGTAACTCCTTCAATACTTCGCATATAACAAAAATACATTTCACGCAAGTCACTCTGCATATTACTATAACATACAGTACGCCATTGTAACGCCCAAAAAATATTTGTTTCTGTATCTGTAAATATTTGACACAACTGTGTATCTGCTTCAGTGGTTATGTGTTCTAAGTATGTATGAGAGGTCCCAAGTTCAAGCCTTGTCTTTGGCAAATACTGGTATTTTTCTAACTTAAGCTTTATACTTGCTAAATTGGCTTATATTTAATTATTGGTGAATGGGTCTGCTGGTCTGGTGGTTAAGTTGAGTGTTAGTTTGCTGAAGGTCTTGTGTTCAACTCTTTTTACAAGCAAGATTGTAATTATTTTTGCTCTTTGGTGGAGTAGGGTTTCTGGTAATGGTTGTTAGTGGGATTAGTGGAGAATTTTGAGGGATATGGGGAGTTGGGAATTATCCTTATTATTTTCTTATTTCAAAATTTCGGTAGCTTTTCCCAAAAAAGTTTGACGTGGTTCTCTGCTTCTCTGTCGAAATTCTGTCTCCTTTTTTCCCCTTTGTTTTGAATTCTATTTCAATTCATTTTCTTTTCGTACACCGTCTGATTTCGTTGATTCGCTGGCAATAATGAAGTTTGGGGTTCTCCTCTCGAGGATTTGTAGTCAAAATCATATAGAGTGTTGGGGTCGATTATAGGCTTTGGAAGGCTTGGGAATGGTTCCTACATCGAATCGATACCAGGTGTGTACCCAAAACGTAAAAAAATAGGATTCAGTGAAAGTCAAAAAACCTCACTGTCGACGCCACACGAGCGTGTGGTCACCCGTGTGGTAGGTCGTGTGCAACAACGTGACCATGTGGTCAAAAAAGGCTGAGCCGTGCGCTAGACACGGCTTTGTGATGGCCAAGTAGGCCGTGTGCTACACACGGGCTTAACCAAATTAGGCCGTATAGGCCACACGGGTAGTCCACACAGGCGTGTGGAAATTCGGGGCCAGGCCATGTGATCCACACGGACCAAGGCCAATCTAGGCGTGTGGGCCCATTTAGCTAAAATGTTTCTTAGGCTTTCACGAGTCGCCCAAGTCAATTGTGATCCTATTTTAGAGTCGGTAAGCGCTACTTAAATCCTAAATCGTGTAACCTGAATATACAATGTATGTATTGAGCATGCTATGTTTATGCATATTTACTGATCCATATGTATGACTGACAACTGAATTTTAGCATGTAAGCATGTATTTCTGTATGTCTGCATTAAGCATGTTTAGTTGCATCTGCATTGGGGTAGGATGATGGATTATTGGAGGAATAGTATTGAAAGGCTTTCATGCCTATTATCTGGTCGCTCAGTTGCAATATTACTGGTATGTGTCGCACTCAGTACGACTTCATGTATAAGGCTGGGTGGGTGTTTTAAACCTTACATGGTGTGTAGGGATGGTCGGAGATGGTGTGTAAAGGCTGGTGGGTAGGATACTAATTTATGTTACTATATACATATTGTATCTGAGAAGGGCTAAGGCCCTAATTTATACCTGAAACTGTATCTGAATGGGCTAATGCTTAAACTATATCTAAATCTGTAATGGGCTTAGGCCCAAAACTGCATTTGACTTATATCTGCTGTTTGACTATATGCATGTCTTTTGTGGGGATTACACACTGAGTTTACGTAAACTCACCCCTTTCTGATTTATCTGTACAGGTAATCCCCAGACTTAGACGGATAGGTGCAGTGAAAGACTCAATGGTGACCACATGTCTATTGAACTGTATTAATTTCATTTATGGTGTTTATTTCCTATTTTCTTTCTGGGGTATTTTTATCTAGTTTGGGACTTTTGGACTGTTTGTATTTGTTTTGGATTTTAACTGTTTTCATGGACTTTTAAACTGCAAAATTCAACAAAAACTCAATTTATTTAAGCACAACATTTTTCCTAAACGTGAACAGTTTTCTTTAACTATCACGGTTTTAAAAGATTTCGCTACAGAATATGTTTTTAAATGAATCAAATTAACGTTAAAATAATTTTTAAATTAATGAGAGATAAAAAGAAGCTAATAAACGGAAACAGTTTTAACTTGATAAATTCGATTTCAAATCTCATTCTATGTGACATCGCCAGATTCGGCCATAAAGTCTAGACCGGGTTTGGGGTGTTACATTTAGTTGTATCAGAGCCAGGTTGCAAAACTCTGCTGTGGATTTTGGGTTTTAAAACTTGGCATTTAAATAATTGATTTTCAAATGATTTGAAATGGTTTGACTGAGAATATGGTACACTGAGTCTTTGGCACCGATCCTGTAAGTATTTTGATAAATTGTTATGATATTATAGATAGTCTATTCTGGAAACACTCTAGTTAGGGTATACTAAAATTGTAATGAAACTGAAACTGATAGATATTGTACTTACGAAAAAAAACTCTGAATTTGTGATACTGCTTTACATAAAACATCTGTTAATAAATACTGAAACTGTAACTGATTAATAAAATTGATAATATAGATAAATCCAAGTAGACATGAGCGCATGAGGTATCCGTGGATGTGGTACTAGAGGCCGAGGTAGAGGCCGTAGGGGGCTCGAGCTGAGTCCTCTTCTCTCGGCAGCATGCCTAACCTAGATACGAGTGAGACACTGGTGGCACCTGCTACTGAGACTGGGTCTCAAGATCGCATGGCTGGGGACGACTCATTGTCCCAAGCAATGTTAAGGATACTAGAGAGGGTCACTAGGCCCAACACTAGATCTGGGGCCAAGGGTCGGTTACGGAACGACTCCAGTCCAATGGAGTTAAACTTTTTAGGGTGTTACTAGAGTCGTCCCAATGTATTTGAGTACTAGATGAAGGCTACTGAGAGGATAATAGATGATTTAGATTGTACCCCTAAGGAGAAATTGAAGGGTGCAGTCTCATTGCTTCGCGATGAGGCTTATTAGTGGTGGCTGACCGTTAAAGAGAGCACTCAGCCCGATCATCTGTCTTGGGAGTTCTTTAACTCTACCTTCCAAGGGAAGTATGTGGGAGCATGTTACATCAATACTCATAGGCGTGAGTTTCTGAACCTTACTCAGGGAGACTGATCACTGGCCGAGTATGAGGCTGAATTTCTGAGACTGAGCAGCAATGCGCAAGGTATGGTGGCGTCTAAATATGAGATATGCGTTCGTTTTGAGAATGGTCTTAAGGATAATCTGAGGGCACTGATAGCTCTGTAGAGGAAGCAAGAGTTCTCCGTTCTACTAAAGAAGGCGAAGATCGCCGAAGAGTTTAAGCGCGCTTAGTTCCAAAACAGAGATTATGAGAGGGGTAAGAACAAGAGGGATTTGGAGCCATTGAGTTCGGTGCAGAGGCCTAAGAAAAAGGCCAAGACTAATGGGCCTGTTAGAGTTGGGCCCCCTGTTGCTTCTACTGGATTGCAACCGTATGGAGATTGTGGTAGAAGCCATCAGAGCGAGTGTTGGAGGAGGACTCGTGCATGTTTTAAGTATGGGTCATTAGAGTACTGCATTAGAGAGTGTCCGCTGAGGGTTGATCAGGTGCAAACTCTGGGTTCTGGTACTACACAGTCGTAGAGGGTAGTTCAACAGCAATCGAGCGGTCGTGGTTAGGCTTGGGGTGATAATGGTATGCGCCGTGGATAGAGAGTACCTGGCAGAGACGCTAGACAGATTGTGCAGCTTGCTCTATGCTGTCCATCACCGAGAGGACAGAGATGCTCCAGACGTCATTACCGGTACGTTCTTAATTTATGATGTACCTTATTTTGCTTTAATAGACATAGGTTCCACATATTCCTATGTATCTAGCATTGTGTCTGAAAACTTGGGGATTTTGGTTGAGAATACTTCTAGTGAGGTGACTATACTGAGTCCACTAGGGCAATCAGTTCGGATTAGCAAATTGTATAGAGATGTTCCACTAGAGGTTCAAGGGTCGGTATTTCTGACTAATCTGATAGAGCTTCTATTTGGGGAGTTCGACCTGATTCTGCGTATAGACTGGTTGGTCAAGCACTATGTCAAACTAGACTGTGCGACTACGAGGGTCGTCTTGAGAACAGAGGAGGATATGGAGGCAGTCATGATTGAAGAACATCAGAATTATTTGGCTGATGTGATCTCTGCACTGGTAGCTGAGAACCTGGTTCGTAAAAGATGTGAGGCGTTCTTGGCCTATATTAGGTTTTTGTTTCTGGGGACTTCACTGTACAGGACATCAGAATTGTAATAGATTTTCTGGATGTCTTTCCTGAGGAGCTATCAGGTTTACCTCTGAACCGGAAAGTGGAATTTAGGGTTGAGCTTCTTCCTAGTACAGCTTTGGTACCTATTGCCCTCTATTGAATGGCACCGAAAGAGCTTATAGAGCTTAAGGCTCAACTTCAGGAGTTACTAGACTATGGCTTCATCCGTTCGAGTGTGTCTCCATGTGGAGCACCAGTTCTGTTTGTTAAGAAAAAGGATGGGACCATGAGGATGTGCATAGACTATCGGTAATTGAACAAGCTTACCATTAAAAACAAGTATCCACTTTCTAGGATGACGACTTATTTGATCAGTTCCGAGGGACTTCTGTGTTCCCTAAGATTGAACTCCAGTCAAGGTATCATCAGTGGAGGGTTGAAGAGGTAAATGTGCATAAAACTGCATTTAGGACTCGTTATGGACATTACGAGTTCTTAGTAATGCCTTTTAGTCTGACGAATGCACCGGTCGTATTTATGGATCTGATGAATCGAGTATTTTAGCCCTATTTGGATCAGTTCGTCGACCACATTCTGGTATACTCTAAGACTGAGGATGATCATGATGAGCATCTTAGAGTTGTGCTTCAGATTCTTCATGAGAAATAGCTCTACGCTAAATTCAGTAAGTGTGAATTCTGGCTTCGTAAAGTTATTTTTCTGGGGCACATGGCTTCTGCTGAGGGGATTCGTTGTACTGAATTGGAAATAGCCTAAAATGTGTCAGAGATCCATAGTTTTCTGGGTTTGACGGGTTATTATCGGCAGTTTGTGGAAGGTTTCTCACTGATTGTAGCTCCCTTAACTAAGCTGCTACATAAGGGTGTTCTGTTTGTCTGGACTGATATATAGTAAGAGAGCTTCGAGAAGCTTAAGATTGTTCTGACTGAGGCTCCTGTTTTGATATAGCCTGAACTTGGAAAGGAGTTTGTGGTTCACAGTGACGCGTTGCATGTGGGTTTGGGTTGTGTTCTGATGCATTATGGTAAGGTTGTGGCATATGCATCTCGTCAGCTCAAGACCCATAAGGCAAACCATCTGACGCATAATTTGGAATTGGTCATCGTAGTCTTTGCTTTGAAAATCCAGAAGCACTACCTTTACGGTGAGAGGTGTATTATCTAGATTGATCACAAAAGCCTCAGGTACCTCCTGACTTAAAAGGAGTTGAATCTTAGGCAGCGTAGATGGATCGAGCTGCTTAAAGACTACGATTGTACTATTGAGTATCATCCTGGTAAAGCCAATGTAGTGGCCGATGCGTTGAGCCGTAGGGCGATGACTGATCTGAGAATGATGTTCACTTGACTTAGTTTGTTCGACGACGGTAGTTTGTTGGTTGAGCTGTAGGTTAAATCGACTTGGATAGAACAGATTTGAGATAGATAGTTAGAGGATGAATCGTTGGGTCTTTGGTTCCATCAGGTTGAGGGTGGCAGCACTACGGACTTTGGGTTAAATAATGATGGGGTACTCAGTTTCTATGGTCGCATTTGTGTACCGAATGATACTGATTTGAGGCAGTCTATTCTGAGAGAGGTGCATAGTAGCCCTTATGCTATGCATCCCAGTGGCAATAAGATGTACCGAGATTTTCGAGAACTATACTAGTTGCCGAAATTAAAACGGAAGGTTATTGATTTTGTGACACGATGTTTGACATGCCAATAGGTTAAGGTTGAGCATCAGTTACCTTCGGGCTTGCTGTAGCCTGTTAAGATCCTACTATGGAAGTGGGAACGAGTATCGATGGACATCATTAGTGGGTTGCCTCTAACACGTACAAAGAAGGATTTTGTTTGGAGTATCATGGATCGATTGACCAAGTCTGCACACTTCATTCCAGTTAGGACTTACTATTTGCTTCAGAAGTTGGCGAGGCTCTATATTTCTAAGATAGTAAGGCTGCATGGGGTACCAGTCTCAATCATTTCTGATAGGATCTTCGCTTCATGTCTCGATTTTGGAAAAAGTTACATGAGGCTTTGGGTTTGAGATTGGACTTCAGTATTGTGTTCCAGCCTCAGACCAATGGTCAATCAGAGAGGGTGATTTAGATACTGGAGGATATGTTAAGGGGTTGTGTTATCTATTTTTGAGGCAGCTGGAAGGATTATCTGTTGTTAGCTGAGTTCGCCTATAATAACAGTTTCCAGTCGAGCATTCAGATGGCACCTTACGAGGCTCTGTATGGTCGTAAATGTCGTACTTCTCTGTGTTGGACTAAGTTGGGCGAACATCGAGTTTTGGGTCATGAGTTGGTTTTTGAGACTGAGGATAAGGTTCGACTGATTCGAGATCATCTAAAGGTTGCTTCTGATAGGCAAAAGTCTTTTGTGGATCTGAAGAGGCGTGATATTGAGTATTCTGTGGGGAACTTCGTTTTTCTCAAGGTTTTCCCATGGAAGAAAGTTCTGAGATTCGGTCGCAAGGGAAACCCTAGGTTCATCAGGGCATATCGGATTTTGAAACCTGTGGGACTGATCGCTTAATAGTTAGAGCTACTTCCAGAGTTAGACTGCCTCCCTGATGTCTTTCACGTATTGATGTTGAGGCATTACCACTCCAATACTACTCATATTGTCCCTATTGAGGAGATTGAGGTTAGGGCAGATTTGACTTTTGAGGAGGAGCCAGTTCATATTCTGGCTCGCGATGTTAAAGTCCTGAGGAGGAAGT
Organism: Gossypium hirsutum; assembly: GCF_007990345.1. Classification (NCBI taxonomy): domain Eukaryota; kingdom Viridiplantae; phylum Streptophyta; class Magnoliopsida; order Malvales; family Malvaceae; genus Gossypium; species Gossypium hirsutum. The sequence goes on from NC_053426.1 coordinate 86,568,510, forward strand.
CTATTCCATTGGTGATGGTTCTGTGGCGGAATCATAGCACTGAGGAGGCTACGTGGGAACTTGAAGACTTGATGCGTCAACAATACCCTCATTTATTTTGATCAGGTAAATTTCGAGGTCAAAATTACTTTTAAGAACGCCCCAAAAATATTTGTTTCTGTATCTGTAAATATGTGACACAACTATGTATCTACTTCAATGGTTAGTGTTCTGGGTATGTGCGATAGGTCCCAAGTTCATGCCTTGTCTTTCAAAAATATTGGTATTTTTTCTAACTTAAGCTTTATACTTGCTCAATGGGATTATATTTAATTATTGGTAAAATCATATCAGAATGGGCCTGCTGGTCTGGTGGTTAAGTTGAGTGTTAATTTGCTGAAGGTCTTGTGTTCGAGTCTTTATGCAAGCGATATTGCAATTATTTTTGTTCTGCTGGCTTGTAGAGTTTCGGTGGTGTAGGGTTTTTGATAATGGTTGTTAGTGGGATTAGTGGAGAAATTTGAGGGATATGGGGAGTTGGGAATTATCCTCATTATTATTTTTTTCAAAATTTTGGTGGCTTTTCCCAAAATTTTTGACGTGGTTCTCTACTTCTCTATCAAAATTCTGTCTCATTTTTTCCTCTTTATTTTGAATTTTGTTTCAATTTGTTTTCTTTTCGCACACAGTCTGATTTCACTAATTTAGCGGCAAATCGTGAAGTTCAGGGTTCTCCTCTCACAAATTTTTAGTCAAAATTGTACGAAGTGTTAGGGTCGATTATAGGCTTTGGAAGGCTTGGGAGTGGTTTCTACATCGAATCGATACCAAATGTGTACCCGAAACGTAAAAAAAGGATTCGGTGAAAGCCAAAAAAACCTCACTCTCGACGCCACATGGGCGTGTGGTCACCCGTGTGGTAGGCTGTATACGATAACACGGCCGTATGGTCGACGAGGGTCGGCGCCGTGTGCTAGACATGGCCTTGTGATGGCTAGGTAGGCTGTGTGTGACACATAAACTTGACCAAATTGGGCCTTAAAGGCCACACGGGCATGTGGGTCCACAAGGGCTAAGGCCAATCTAGGCATGTGGGCCTACATGGGCCATCCACATGGGTGTGTGGGCCCATTTACCTAAAATGTTTCCTAGGGTTAAACGGGTCGCCCAAGTCAACTGTAAACCTACTATAGGGTCAGTAAGCGCTACTTAAACCCTAAACCGCGTAACCTGAATATATAATGTATGTATTGAGCATGTTAAATTTATGCATGTTTACTGATCCGTATGTATGACTGATAACTAAATTTTAGCATGTAAGCATATATTTCTGTATGTCTGAATTGAGCATGTTTAGTTGCATCTGGAACGGAGTGGGATAATAGATTATTGGAGGAAGTGTACTGAAGGACTTTCATGCCTATTATCTGGCAGCTCAGCTGCAATATTACTAATATGTGCCGCATTCAGTACGACTTGGTGTATGGTGTGTAGGGATGGTCGGAAATGGTGTGTAAAGGCTGGTGGGTAGGATACTGATTTCTGGTACTATATACATACTGTATCTGAGATGGGCAAAGGTCCTAATTTATACCTAAAACTGTATCTGAATAGGCTAAGGCTTAAACTGTATCTGAATCTGTAATGGGCTTAGGCTCAAAACTGCATTTGACTGATATTTGCTGTTTGACTGTATGCATGTCTTCTGTGGGGATTTGTAACACCCTAAAATTTTGATTTCGGCATTTTTTGATTTTGACACAACTGTGTATCTAGTTCAAGGGTTAAGTGTTATGGGTGTGTGTAGGAGGTCCCAAGTTAAAGCCTTGTCTCGGGTAAACTTTGGTATTTTTCTAAATAAAACCTTATCCTTGGTCAGTAGGCTTTTATTTAATTATGGATAAGGTTATAAAACAATGGGCTTGCTGGTCTGGTAGTTAAGGTGTGTGTTGGAGTGTGGGAGGTCTAGAGTTTGAATCCCTACATGAGCATGGGTTTGACCGAGAGAGTTTCGGTCAAACAAAAATTCTGATAAGTGGGTTTAATAGAGAGATTTGAGGGATATGGGGAGTTAGGAATTATCTACATTAAATTCTTTTTTTCAAAATTTTAGTTCTTTTCCAAAAAACTTCTGACGCCAAATTTTCCATTCCCCCTCTTCTCTTTTGTTCACTTTTTTTGTTGTTCTTTGGCATTGAAAGCCTACTTCAATTTTGATGATAGACTCAAGGGCAGTTTATGAGTTCTAATAGCTCTACAGAAGGAGCATGACTTTTTAGCACCGGTAGAAAAGGCAAAAATAGCTGAGGAGGTGAAACGCGATGCGCGTCAAAACAGAGATAAGGAGAGAGTCAAGAATAAGAGGGATTCGAAGCCCTCGAGTTCTATGCTAAGGCCTAAGAAAAAGGCCAGATTTGATGGGCCAGTTAGAGTTGGGCCCCCTGTTGCATCTACTGGGATCTTACCTTGTGGGCATTATGGTAGACGCCATCCAAGCGAATGTTGGACTACGACTGAGGCATGTTTAAGATGTGGGTCTACTGAGTACCGCATTCGAGAGTGTTCGCTGAGGGCCAATCAGATGCAAGCCCTGAGTTCTGGTACTGCACAGTCACTGAGGGCAGTTCAGCAGCCACCTAAGGGTCGTGGTCAGACTAGGGGTGGTAACGGCATGGGCTATGGATAGAGAGCACTAGGCAGAGGTGCTGGACATACTGAGGCGAGGCAGCCTACTCTTGTTTATGCTACTCGTCGACGAGATGAAAAAGATGCTCCAGACGTCATCACAGGTACGTTTTTAATTTATAATGTACCTTATCTAGCATTAATAGACATAGGTTTTACACACTCCTATGTTGCTAGCACTGTGTCTGAAACTTTAGAGATTTCGGTTGTGAATACTTCTAGTGAGGTGACTGTTGTGAGTCATTTGGGGCAATCTATTCGAGTTAGCAAATTGTATAATGACGTACCGTTAGAGGTCCAAGGAACAGTATTTTTGGCTGATCTGATGGAGCTTCCGTTCGGGGAGATCGATTTAATTTTAGGAATAGACTGGTTGGTCAAGCACCGAGTAAGTCTGGACTGTGCGACTAAGAGGGTTGTTTTGAGAACCGAGGGGGACGACGAGGTGGTTGTGATTGGGGAATGTCGAGATTTTCTGACTAATGTGATTTTTTCGTTAATGGAGAAAAAGTTGGTTCAGAAAGGTTGTGAGGCATATCTGGCCTATGTAAGTGTTTCTGATTCTGGGGATTCTTCTGTAAAGGACACCAAAACTGTAAGAGATTTTCTGGATGTATTCCCTGAAAAGCTACCAGGTTTGCCTTCGACCCGAGAAGTGGAATTTGGGATCGAACTTATTCTAGGTATAGCTCCGGTATCTATCCCCCTACTGAATGGCACCGAAGGAGATTACGGAGCTCAAGGCTCAGATTCAGGAGTTGTTGGATCGTGGATTCATTCGTCCCAGTGTGTCTCAGTGAGGAGCACCTGTGTTGTTTGTGAAGAAGAAATACGGGACAATGAGAATGTGTATTGACTACTAATAGCTAAACAAGCTAACGATTAAGAATAAGTACCCACTTTTGAGGATTGATGATTTATTTGGCCAAATCAGAAGGGATTCCTTATTTTCCAAGATTGATCTACGTTCGAGTTATCATCAATTTAGGGTTATGGAGGCTGATGTGTATAAGATGGCATTTAGGAGTCGTTATGGTCACTACGAGGTCCTAGTGATGCCCTTTGGATTGACAAATGCACTAGTAGCATTTATGGACTTGATGAACCGAGTGTTCTAGCCCTACCTAGATCGGTTTGTGGTGGTGTTTATCGATGATATCTTTGTGTATTCTAAGTTTGAAGATGAGCACGATGAGCATCTAAGAGTGGTACTACAGATTCTTCATGAGAAATGGCTGTATGCGAAGTTTAGCAAGTGTGAGTTCTGGCTCCGAGAAGTAACGTTTTTGGGAAATGTTTTTGTTGAGGGGATACGAGTTGATCCTCATAAGATTGAGGCGGTGTTGGATTGGAAACAGTCGAAGAATGTATCTGAGATCTGCGGCTTTCTAGGGTTGGCGGGGTCCTATCGGCGCTTTGTAGAAGGGTTCTCCTTGATCATATCTCCGTTGACTAAGCTTCTGCGTAAGGGACTTCCTTTTGCGTGGACTGATGCGTAGAAAAAAAACTTTGAGAAGCTCAAGACTGTACTGATGATGCCCCTATTCTAATACAGTCAAAGCTAGAAACGAGTTCACCATTTATAGTGATGCATCACACGTCAGTTTAGGATGTGTTGATGCAGGATGGTAATGAGGTAGCATATGCGTCTCGTCAGCTTAAGACATATTAGGTGAATTATCCGATGCATAATTTGGAATTGGCTACTGTTGTTTTCGCTTTGAAAATCTAGAGGCACTATTTGTACGGTGAGAAGTGTATTATTTACACTGATCATAAGAGCCTCAAGTATCTCCTTACTTAGAAGAAGTTGAATCTTAGGTAGCGTCGATGGGTTAGCTGCTTAAGGATTATGATTGTGCCATTGAGTACTATCCTGGCAAAGACAATGTGGTGGTCGACGCGTTCAGTCGTAGGGCCATGACTGATCTGAGAGCGATGTTCGCTCGACTTAGCCTTTTTGACAATGGGAGTTTGTTGGCTTAGCTGCAAGTCAAACTAGCTTAGATCCAGCAGATTAAAGGTAAGCAGTTGGGGGATAAGTCTCTTGAGTTACATCTTTGTCAGGTTGAGAATGGTGGCACTACTGATTTTGGGGTAAACAGTGATGGGGTATTTTGTTTCCGCGGTAGGATTTGTGTACAAAATGATGAAGATTTAAGGCAATCAATTCTGAGAGAGGCACATGATAGCCCTTACGCTATGCATCCTGGTGGGAATAAGATGTACCGAGATTTTTGAGAGTTGTATTGGTGGCCAGGATTAAAGCGGGAGGTTACTGATTTTGTGGCTAGATGTCTGACATGCCAGCAGGTTAAGGCTGAGCATCAGTAGCCTTCTAGTTTGCTATAGCCGATTAAGATTCCCCTTTTGAAGTGGGAGCATGTGACGATGGATTTCGTTAGTGGGTTACCCTTGACACCCACTAAGAAGGATTCTGTTTGGGTCATCGCGGATCGATTGACCAAGTCAGCGCACTTCATACCAGTTCGTACTGACTATTCACTACAGAAGCTGGTGAAGCTTTATATCTCTGATATAGTGAGACTGCATGGGGTATCGGTTTCGATCGACTCTGATAGGGATCCTCGCTTCATGTCTCGATTTTAGGGGAAGTTCTATGATACTTTGGGTTCGAGATTAGACTTCAGTACTCATCCTCAGACTGATGGTCAATCAGAGAGGATGTTTCAAATACTAGAGGATACGTTGAGAAGCTGTGTGATCGATTTTCAAGGAGTTGGGAGGACTATTTGCCTCTAGTCGAGTTCGCCCATAATAATAGCTTCCAGTTGAGTATTCAGATGGCACCTTACGAGGCTCTGTATGGTCGTAGGTGCCGTACTCCTTTGTGTTGTACTGAGCTAGGTGAGCGACAAGTGTTGGGTCCTGAGTTGGTTTCCGAGATTGAGGATAAGGTTCGAATAATTAGTGACCGTCTAAAGGCAGCTTCTGACAGGCAAAAGTCTTATGCTGATTTGAAGAGACGTGAGATTGAGTATTCTGTGAGGGACTTCGTATTTCTGAAGATCTCGCCATAGAAGGTCCTGAGGTTCAGTTGCAATAGCAAGTTGAGCCCTAGGTTTATTGGGTCATACCGGATTCTAAAACGAGGGGGACTGATTGCTTATCAATTGGAGTTACCTCCAGAGCTAGACCGCATTCATGATGTGTTTCACATCTCGATATTGAGGCGCTACTGCTCTGATCCCTCACATATTATCCCTGTTGAGGAGATTAAGGTTAAGCTGGACTTGACCTTCGAGGAAGAGCCGATTCAGATTCTGGATCGTGATGTAAAGGTTCTTTTGAGGAAGTATATTCCATTAGTGAAAGTGCTGTGATGGAACCATGGCACAGAGGAGGCCACATGGGAGCCTAAGGATGCGATGCATTAGCAGTATCCTCATCTGTTCTGATCAGGTAAATTTCGAAGACGAAATTTTCTTTTAGGGGGTAGAGTTGTAACGCCCAAAAATTTTGATTTCGGCATTTGTGAATTTTGACACAACTGTGTATCTGGTTCAAGGGTTAAGTGTTCTGTGTGTGTGTGAAAGGTCCGAAATTCAAGCCTTTTCTTGGGTAAATTTTGGTATTTTTCTGAATAAAGCCTTATCCTTGGTCAACAGGCTTTTATTTAATTGTGGATAAGCTTATATCAGAATGGGTCTGCTGGTCTGGTGGTTAAGGTGTGTGTTGGAGTGTGGGAGGTCTGGAGTTCGAATCCCTGCATGAGCATAGGGGAATATTTTTGCTCGTTTCACCGAGAGAGTTTAAGTCAAACAGGAATTCGAATAAGTGGATTTAGTGGAGAGATTTGGGGGATATGGGGAGTTAGGAATTATCTTCATTAAATTCTTTTTTTCAAAATTTCGATTCTTTTCCAAAAAAATTCTGATGCCAAATTTTCCATTCCCCCTATTCTCTTTTGTTCACGTTTTTCTATTGTTCTTCGGTATTGAAAGCCTACAGCAATTTTAACTTCCAACTCTGGTTTCTAGTTCTTCGACTTTTCTTCCTCTACGAGTTGGTGAATTTCAGTAAGTGTAGTAATTGAAGCTATTTTTTATTTAGGGTATTGATTGACGTGTCTCGTTTTGATTTTTTTGGAATTAAAGGGCTGGAGATTTTGATCAGCATTCAAGCGGTGTAGAAACACTGTTACTTGATTGAAGGTAAGGTTTTTGAAGGTGTCGGGTTTAGCATCTCAATAAAGTTTCGTTTAAGTTTCGCTTTAACACTGATTTTGGGCATTGGAATATCGGTTTTTAGGTTTTTGAGTGATCGGGGTTGTTTTAGCTTCGAATCAATATCAGGTGTGTACCCGAAAATGCAAAAAATGAGGTTTCAACGAAAGCCGAAAACCATTCTATCGACGTAACATGACCGTGTAGTAGGCCGTGTGCCATAACACGGGCATGTGATTGACGAGGCTAGGCCGTGCGCACCAGACACGATCGTGTGATGGCCAGGTAGGCCATGTGACCCACACGACCAAGGCCAATTTGGGCCGTATGGGCCACACGGGCTTGTGAGCCCACACGGGTAGTCCACACGGGCGTATGGGATTCTGGGCTAGGCCGTGTGATCCATACGGCCAAAGCCAATTTGGGTCGTGTGGGCCACACGGGCGTGTGGCCCCACACGGGCAGGCCACATGGGCGTGTGGGCCCATGTTTTTTAAAAGTTTCTTAAGGTTACACGGGTCACCCAATTCGACTGTGAACCTACGATTGGGTTGGTAAGCATTACTTAGAGCCCTTATTATGTGAATTGTCTGTATGATATCTAAACTGAGCATGTATGCGGATCTGAATGTATAGACTATAATTGCATAATAGCATGACATCTTTTGTATGTTACATTGCATCAGGGTGGGTCATTGTTATTTGGAGGAAGTATCTGAAAGGCTTTCAAGCCTGTTATCTGGCAGCTCTGCTGCAAATATCTGATTATGTGCCGCATTTTGGTACAGCATGGTGTGTAGGGATTGGTGGGTTGATCTAATCCCTACATGGTGTGTAGGGATGGACGGAGATGGTGTGTAGAGGTTGGTGGGTAGGATTCTGATTTTCTACTATTGCATACTATATCTGAAGGGGCTAAGGCCTAAACTAAATCTATAATGGGCTCAGGCCATCCTGTATTTGACTGTATTCTGATGTGACTCTGTATGCGTGTTTTCTATGGGGATTACACACTGGGTTTGGAAAACTCACCCTTTCTGTTTAATCTGTACAAGTGATCTCCAGACTTGACGGATCAGTGTAGCGAAGGACTCAACGGTGGCCACACCTAAATTTTAGATTTGGCCATAACGTCCAGGCCGAGTTGGGGGTGTTACATCCATTGATTACTTCGTAAATCCATAATCATTTGACATCCAGTGTACATACTCACACAGTGTTATGCATACTCAGCATGCTCATTCACCATTTTAATACACATCAACAGATTCAAACACTCAAAACAGACACAAACACAAATCATTCAAAATTGTAATATCATCAATCACCCAAAGTCAAAGTACATAAACTCACCTTAAGTCCTTCGTCCTTGCCAACTTAGCTTGTCCAAATGCCAAAGTCTCCTTCGTTCTGGAAGCTAAGCATGACAACCATATATATAGGTTAAATCAAATGTATTCAAGCCTAAAACCAAGAATTCAATATTTTTCAAAAACTTTCTAGAGATTTCAGAAATCCTTACTCCTTTTCTCAATCCACAAATACAAAAAGATTGAAAGGCGTACCAGTTCCTTGGTTCTCTACTCCCTAACCTCAATCCCCACGATCACTGCCCCATGCTATGTTTCTTATATTTTCTCTCCTTCAGAGCAACTAAAGAAGACAATAGAGAAGGAAGGAAAGTAAAATAGAAATTAGGAGCATCCTACCTTTAGAAAAATCCTCTTTTCACGTGTATATATATATAATTCTTTGTACGTACGGTTCAAGGCCCTAAGTAACCATTCATCGGCATTCATTTTGTCTCCCACTAAGGAAACAGTCAGTTCCAACATAACCAAACCAGAATTGGTTCCCGACTAATTACCAGTCAACCACCAAAGTTTCCCCAGTATTCCAGTAGAGCCTATAGGCTTACTATTTATTCAATTTACTCCCATCTTTCCTCTAAATTTGGGACCTTAAAGAATCTTGAATGTGTCAGTTTCCAGAACATTAGGAGGAGAGAAAAAACAAATGGATGAATAAATTACTTGAATTGAATTATTATATAAATCCTCGCAAAAAGTGATTTTAATCAAAAGTTCTAAAGATAATCCACTTGATTGTAAGTTAATTGTTACGCCCCGAACCGAGGCATAACAGATGTCACACTCTCATAAGGTAGAATCTCACGAATATGCAAGACTATCACTAAGTAACTGAAATTTGATTTAGGCAAAACTTTTTACATAAACTTTTTTTTGAACAATCTCATTATAGGTTTTGTTTATATCTGCTCTTTGTAACACAATGCCTAGAACTACCCATAGTCCCTCCGCAGCCCATAAATAGGAGGATAGTGTGCTTTAGCGCACTTGAGCCCACGTCCTCTTGTATTGGCAACAATGCCCATGCCAATCAAGCTAAGACTCAATCGACACATTTTAAATAAAAATTATAGTCATAATTCTATGAACAATTATAAATTCCAATTTTGAAAAATAAGCTTCAAGATATATAAAAAGTAAGAAACCTTCAAATATAACTTAAACTTTTAATGATCTGTTAGTATCAAAAACGTAAAATTTTGAAATGTCTGAAAGTTCTAAAGAAATGCAATAATATTTTAAACAACACTCCCCAGATTTCCCCACATTCACAAGCAAAGTCAAAACCTGTAAAAATATTAAAAGATACAGTGAGTTTAATTACACAGTAAGTAACTAGCATTTCCCTTGGTTGGGTTAAGCAAGCACAAAAGCATTTATGCTAAATATTTAGTAAAAAATCCATAATTTTAAAATTTATGGTTATACCACAATAAATAATTCAAAGCATATCCCGTGTTAAAACTGTGATAAAGACAAATCAATATTCTGAAATACTGATAGATAAAAAAAATAACAACTCCATTTTTTATCCCTTAACCTCGATGACAAATGTCAAAAACCATAATTAACCCCAGTGGCAATGGGTCGAAACAAAAACCATAATTAACCCAAATGGCAATTTTTTGGAACAAAAGTATTAAAAGATGGAGTGAGCTTAACTACACAGTAAGTAACAAGCATTTCCCTTAGTTGAGTTAAGTAAGCACAAAAGCATTTAAGCTAAATATTTAGTAAAAAATCCATAATTGTAAAATTTATGATTATACCACAATAAATAATTCAAAGCATATTCCGTGTCAAAACTGTGATAAAGATAAATCAATAATTTCTTAAATATTGATAGACAAAAAAAATAACGACTCCCTTTTTTTATCTCTTAACCCCGATGACAAATATAAAAAACCATAATTAATCCTAGTGACAATGGGTCAAAACAAAAACCACAATTAACCCCAATGACAATTGGTTAGAACAAAAATATTAAAAGATGGAGTGAGTTTAACTACACAGCAAGTAACTATAATTTCCCTTGGTTGAGTTAAGCAAGCACAAAGCATTTAAGCTAAATATTTAGTAAAAAATCCATAATTGTAAAATTTATGATTATACCACAATAAATAATTCAAACCATATTCTGTGTCAAAACTGTGATAAAGACAAATCAATAATTTCTGAAATACTGATAGATAAAAAAATAACAACACCCATTTTTTATCCCTTAGCCCCAATGACAAATGTCAAAACCATAATTAACCCTAGTGACAATGTAACACCCCTTACCCGTGTCCAACACTAGGACAGGTACAAAGCATTACCGGACATAAACATAACCAATCATACAAAACCGGGCATAAACTTTTATCCAATTTAGAACAATTCATGCTGTAACACCCCACACCCGTGCCCTACATCGGGACAAAATACGAGGCATTACTAAACTTAAACACAAGCTTGTCCAACATTTTCAAATCATCAAGTCTTGATCAAATTTAAAAGTTTTTCGAACTTTGACTAAACTCCTTAATATGGGCCTACGAAGCCCCAAACATCCATTGGAAACCATTCGGGACTAACCCGAGTCCTATAGCTAACATTAAAAAATAACTCATGAAACACGGCACACGCCCGTGTGGAAGGACAACATGCTCGTGTGGTCATTATAACAAGGACGTGCCGATGGCCAGTGTGACAAGCCCGTGTGACACGGCCTAAGCTTCTAGGGACAAGCCCGTGTCCATTGCCCGTGTCCCTCACACAACTATGACACGACCGTGTTCTAGCCTATGTCTAAAAACCTTGACATTCTGTTTTTGACGTCAGCTACCCTTAAGGGTCACACGGCCAAGGCAAACGGTCGTGTGCTAGGCCGTGCCCTTCACACGGTTGAGAAACACAGCAATGTGAAATTTACATGCAGGGGACACACGGCCATGTAACACGCCCATGGGTCTGACCGTGTGTCACACACAGCCTAGACACATGTCCGTGTGTCTACCCGTGTGGACAATATAAGGCTATTTACCAAGCCCTATGCCACCCTGAAACAAAATTTAATACCAACCAACATATTAAAGTCTAAGTTAATATGATTTCTTCACCAACACCATAGCTAAGGCCTATATACATTTCATATATTCAACCATGCTAACAATTTTACATTCATGAAAGACTATCTTGCATTCATATAATGACTTTCAGAATTAGCCATTTTCATGGCCTTATACAAAATAAGTCAAATACTAAAACAAGCTACCATGTTTGACCCCAAAACAATGTGATACCAAAATAAAATCAAAAGTTCCTATACATGCCATAGTCAAAATGATAAAACTAGTTATATCAAGTGCTTCAAGGATAGTGTAGCTGGCTTCCCCGACGTAGGCGATGATCTACAAGCTACTTTGGTGGCACTATAAGAAAATGGAAAGGAAAGAGGGTAAGCATGGGAGCTTAGTAAGTACATATCTGTAAATAAGTAAAAAAAAAACATTCATCAAACAGTGGCTTATCATGGTTAAATGATATTTCATTTTAAGCTCACTATCTTACTCTTTACTTCATTTATGCATACTTCCTACATCTAATCACACACTAAGGTCTTGTTTATGGGTTTAGTATACATACATGTAACCATCCGTAAAATATCTCAATTTGTACTTAAGTGTCATATAAGTAGTGAGAGTTACCTCGTACTTTGTAATGCTCGCATTTTGAGTTACTCACAGACCTTTTTGCCATGTCAGTACCCGGACCCCATAACTCTATCATGTAATACTCGCTCATTGAGCTACTCACGGGTCTGCACTCAAGGTCAGTACCCGGACCCACATTACGTATAACATTTATCTCATGAACTCAGACATAACTCATGAGTTCAGACCATATAGTTCCTTATGACATGCCTTTGGTATCCTATACTATTTCTGAGGTTCAACTGGATTTCATATTTAACCTGATGTCATCGTACTTATTTGTCATATATATTACTCTTATATTACCATGTTTATGCTTCTATGGTAACAAGTAAGATTATAATACATGATAATGATAAAACGTTTAAGAATAAGCTACAATGACATATTATTTACATATGTACTTACCTCGGCACAAAATTATGGGAACGAGCATAATCCTTGTAAACTTTGTTCTTCCCTCGATCAAGACCCGAATCACGTTTCTCTTGATCTAAGACGTCAAATTTTAGCTTATTAAATACATAAATAATTCAATTCAACTTGAGACTCATACTTTGGTAAAACAACCGTTTTGCCCTTAAACTTTGCAAAAATTATGATTTACCCCTAGGCCCGAAAGTCAATTTTTATCGAATATCCTTATTAGCCAAGCCTAACTGAATTCTTTTTATAGCTATAGCATCTCAAAATTCTCATTATTTCACACATTTATCACCTATTTCATAGCTTATGCAAACTGGTCCTTAGTTAGGGTTTCCATGAAAACTACTTCACAAAAGTTATTTATTTCACAACCATAATTCATTTTCTTCCATAAAATTTTAGAAAACAACATGAATAATCTCATGGAAAAACCCTAGACTTTTAACCATCTTGCAATATAGTCCCATCATTAGCTAGCTCATGCTACAAGGGTCCTAAAAATGTAAAAATCATTAATAAAAACTATCTGAATCACTTACTTGCAAGGATTAGAAGTTGCTAAAATTTTGAGCTTCTAAAACCCCTAGAATGGCTGAAAATTTCGATGGAGAGGTGAGGAAGATGATAGCCCTTTTTCTTTTGTTTTATTTTAATTCACCAAATGTCACCTAACTTTGACATTTTGACCAATCTTGTCCCCTATGGCCGGCCACCTCTATTTAAAAGAGTCTAATTTTCTTTTAAAGGATTTAAATTTTGGTTCTCTAGCGATTTAATACATTTGGGTAGTAAAACAAAACCTTTGCCCTTTATGCAACTTAGTCCTTTTTCGTAATTAAGCATGAAATTGTTAAAATTAGTTCACCAAAATTTTCATGTACTCAATTAATCATGCTATGACACTAAAATAATAATAGAAATAATTTCCCAACCTCGGATTTGTGGTCCCAAAACCATTGTTTCGACTAAACCCAAAATTGGGCTGTTACAATTCTCCCTCTTAGGGATTTTCGTCCCCGAAAATCTTACCGGTGAATAAGTTCGGGTATTGATCTCTCATAGTCTCCTCGATTTCCCACATACTTTCACAAAGGGGATGCTCTTATTCCTTAATCACTTAACTTCTCGAGCTAAAATCTTAATAGGTTCCTCACCATAAGATACGTCTGATCTAATCTCCACTTCAGTTGGAGAAATCACATGTAAAGGGTCAGAGCGGTATTGGGAAAAGAGTTCGTGATTTATAGCGATGATTCTCTAAATGGCTTGGGATGCATAGCTTATACCTCGAGATTATTGAAACCTCACAAGAAGAATTATCCGACACATGACCTACAGTTGGCCACTATATTGTTTGCCTTGAAGATTTGGCAGCATTATTTATTTAGAGAGATATGCTCAGTCAACAACTTCTTCAACTTCTCGAAACTCTGCTAACACTTATCCGACCATTAAAACTTAATTTCTTTTTGCAATCATGGAGAAGTCCTTTACAAATCACTTGTAATAACCAGCCAAACCCAAAATGCTTCTAACCTCAGTCACATTCTTTGTTGGTTTCCATTCAACAATAGCAGTAACCTTTGCTAGGGTCAACCCTAATGCCATCACTCGAGACAATGTGACCCAAAAATCCAACTTCTCAAAGCCAAAATGCACTCTTACTAAACTTGGCATACAATTGATTGTCTCTCAGAGTCTGCAAAATGGTTCTCAAGTGCTCGGCATGTTCTACCTTATCTCTAGAATAGATTAGAATATCATCGATAAATACAACCACAAACTTATCTAAATTTGGCCGAAATATTCTATTCATTAAATCCATAAACACGGGGCAGGGGCATTTGTTAAGCCAAAATGCATGATTAAGAACTCATAGTGGTCGTACCTCGTCCTAAAAGTAGTCTTAGGAACATCTGACTCTTTAACTCTCAGTTGATAGTAGTCGGATCTCAAGTCTATCTTAGAAAACAATACTGCTCCTTTCAGTTGATCAAACAAATCGTCAATCCATGGCAACGGATATTTATTCTTGATTGTCATCTTATTTAACTACCGGTAATCTATTCACAACCTCATGGATCCATCTTTCTGTTTCACAAATAGCACCGGAGCACCCCACGGTGAAAAGCTTGGTCTCACAAAACCTTTGTCGGTGAACTCTTGCAATTGTGACTTTGGTTCATTCAACTCAGTTGAAGCCTTTTGATACGGAGCAATCAAAATAGGCGTTGTCCCTGGCATTAGCTCTATACCAAATTCAACTTCTCTATGAGGGAGTAACCCATGCAATTCTTCCAGAAATACATCCACATATTCACCTACAACTGGCACTGACCTAACCCTCAAATCAGACTCCTTAGTATTCATTAAAAAAGCCAAATAAGCCTTACAACCTTTTCTCAAACATTTCTGGGCAGACGTTGTGGATATCACAATAGGCAAGTTCTCCGGTTCATCTGATTTAACCCAAACAGTTTCACCATTTTCACATTTCAATTTAATATCCTTTTGCCTACAATTTACTACAACATCATGGAATGTCAGCCAGTCCATACCCAAAATGACATCAAACTCATTGAATGGTAACAACATCAAATCGGCCAAAAAACAGTGACCTCTAACTATCAAAGGAAATTGAGGAGAGATCTTCAGTCTTGATGATGAATCCGGCTTCTGAGATGGATCAATCAGCTTCCTTGGAGTAATTCCTTATCCCCTCTTCTCTTCATTCCTTTTCCCCTCTTCTCGGGTGTATTTATAGGCTTTAGAATGCCTATAAGCCCTCAAAAGTGTCCTTTTCAGAATTGGACTCAACTTGGGCTCGGCAGGGACACGCCCGTGTGACACGCCCGTGTGTGATTACTTCAAGCCGTGTTCAAGCCTGTTAAAATGGCACGGGCGTGTGCTATACCCGTGTGAATCGTGCTTCAATTCTGCCAGATTGACACGGCCATGTGGTCTGCCTGTGTGAAGAGGTCTAGGTCGTGTTGATTTCGTACTTTGGCCCATTTTCTCTATTTTTGGCCTATTTCTCATTCCCTTCGCTCTTCTATGCTCTCCTAAGTATAAAATATGAAATTAAAGCATTAGGAGCATCAAATTCACCCATTCTAATGAGAAATCATCCATAAAATGCATTAAACATGGGGTAAAATATGTATAATTTACGGTTTATCAAATACCCCCACACTTAAGCATTTGCTTGTCCTCAAGCAAAATTCTCAATTCATAATCAAAATAAATTCTCCTCAACTTAGAATTCCTATCGATAATATCTCAGAATAATCCATAGGTAATCATACATTGAGAATTCAACTAAAAGAACAAAAAAGTTTCAAACATTCCAAGTTGAGTATTTAATCATGCAAACATAGGTGTCTCTCTGCATCTAAGTAATTACCTTTGATTTAGAATATCACAGAGTTTCACATCCTCACTAAAGATTCACTCAAATCACTCGAGGTGTTTAAGAACAATAAATGAAGCACTCAATAGTCAATAATGAAAAGTTATTACCATAGGCTTGCATGAAAATCAAATCTCCACCACTATAAGTTAAGATGATACATCAATCAAAAAGGTCTTTAGAGGGTTGTAGTGAGGCTTGGTTAAGGGGTGTGGTCACAAGCTGAAAGAAAGGGTTAGAATCGAGATTGAATTTGAAAAATTGCCTAACTAGAAAAATAGTTAATCTTCACTTGTGTACAACAGAGCTTCTCTCAGAAAATGAAAGTACAGATATGTATACATAATTTTTTTTTAAGAACAAGTTAAATAATATAGACTAACTATTGAGAACAAAACATAGCTAGGCAATCCATTCAACTCAAATCTCGACAAAAATAGGGATTAATTTAGGGGATTTCAACAATAATGGGTTAAAGGTTAATATTAAGGGTAATACAAGAAATGGCTTGTTAGACTCAAGGGGGTTTACTAGGGGTTAATCGTGGAGGTAGGCTTTTCATGGCATGAGTGGGTTAATCCTAAGTGCCTTAATCATTTTGACATATCAAATCGAATGGTGTGGTCTCGACATGCATAATCAAGTAAGTTCTAAAATAACAGTTCAATACTAACGCACTCAAAGCAATAATGAAAATGAGCATGAAAGGATTAATAGATGCTCAAAAGGCTTAAAAATCTCACAAAAATTATGGCTTTTTGATGTTTTAGACTCGTGAATTCCAATTCAAATTAATACCTAGACTTGGGGAAATAACCTATAATTTGAAATTCTTCAAAATCAACTTATCATGCTAGATTCTCTAATGTCTTAAAGTTCAAACAATCAATGCATAAATGCCTATATTTTAATTCAAGATATATCAATCAAAATCATAAATCAATTAAAATTTATCCTAAATTCGATATGAGAATTTTTCAAGAGAACAAGATGATTATTTAGGAATTTTTCTCATAATGAATGAATGCCCCCCACACTTAAAATGTACATTGCCCTCAACGTTCAAAGATAGATATTATAAAATAAAAATAAGATAGGGAGAGAAGTGAAACTTCCTGTATTAAGAATGGATGATGTTATTGGATTGACGAGATCGAGTATTGGAGATAACTCTGGATGGCAAGCTTAGCTCTGAAGGTAAGCCATTTTTAAAAGGAAAACAAATGAATCTTAAAAACTTAATGAAAGAAAAA
This sequence comes from Gossypium hirsutum, assembly GCF_007990345.1. Classification (NCBI taxonomy): domain Eukaryota; kingdom Viridiplantae; phylum Streptophyta; class Magnoliopsida; order Malvales; family Malvaceae; genus Gossypium; species Gossypium hirsutum. Next base: position 86,585,514 of record NC_053426.1, read on the forward strand.
TAAAATAAGATAATTATTCTAATTTTTCAAGTGGCACGGCTGGGGCGCACGCCCGTGTGCACCGTGGCTCGGTCGTGTTTATCGCGAATTAAGATGTCTCTACACAGTCTTCTCGTACGCCCGTGTATATAGGTCGTGTCGCTACAAGATCGTGTTGCACGGCCGTGTCTGGCGTGGTTCGCTTCTCCCACGACCGTGTATGTTCTCGCACGCCCGTGTCATTCTTGCAGTGTTGTCCACGGCTGCTAGACGCGGGCGTGTCGCACGCCCGTGCTTATTTGGCAGATTCGACCATGGCCGTGCCATTTTATCGTAGCCCATGTTTAGGGAAATCTTCTACCCTTTTTCTGCACAGCCATATCGCACAGTCGTGTTTCTATCCGTGTTGGTCACACGGCCTTAAGCACGGCTGTGGGCTAAGCCGTGTGGAGTTGGGCACCTGTGCTTTAAGTACTCTGTTAGTGACCTAAATGTTTTAAACTTGAAATGTAAATAATTTAAAACGTTAGTATTTGGGTTGCCTCCCGAGAAGTGCTTGTTTATAGTCTAAGCTCGACTGTTACCTTGTTGGTTTATTCAGGGCGGTTTGTGGAGTCGTAGCTCCTCTCCATTGACTTTAAAATTCTCACCATTATAAAGTTTAAGACGGTGTCCGTTTACTTTGAAAGTACCGTATGATGGGTGACTTACCTCTATTGTGCCATATGGAAGAACAGATTGAATTACAAGGGTCCTGACCATCGTGATTTTAGTTTCTCGGGAAACAATTTAAGTCTTAAGTTGTATAGTAAGACGAGATCTCCAACTTCAAATTGTTTCCGTTTCTTTAAACGAACATCATGGTGCCGCTTTGTTGCTTCCTTGTATAGGCGTGAATTTTTGTATGCATTGGCTCGCCATTCATCAAGCTCGTCCACCTGCATCAACCTGTTTTTTCCTACAAGTTCGGGATCAAGGTTTAGAAATTTAATAGCCCAAAAAGCTTTATGCTCTAGTTCGAATGGTAGATGACAACTTTTTTCATAAACAAGTCCGTAAGGTGATGTCCCTATGGGAGTCTTAAAAGCAGTTTTGTAAGCCTATAAGGCATCGTCTACTTTTATTGCCTAGTCTTTTCTGTTTGATTCTACTATTTTTTCAAGGATCCATTTGAGTTCTCGGTTTGCTACTTCAACTTGTCCATTAGTTTGAGGATGGTATAGGGTGGTTGTTCTATGATGAACTCCGTATTTCTTAAGGGTTTTTTCAAATTGGGTACTACAAAAATGAGTGCCCCTGTCACTGATAATTGCTCTAGGTGTTCCGAATCTCGAAAAGAGTTTCTTAAGGAAATGTACTACCACTCTAGCATCATTAGTAGGTAGAGCTTGGGCTTCTACCCATTTGGACATGTAGTCAACTGTTACTAAGATGTATTTATTCCCAAATGAACTGGGGAATGGGCCCATGAAATCGATACCCCAAACGTCAAATATTTCACATGAAAGCATATAGTTTTGAGGCATTTCATCACGTTTAGATATGTTACCTGTCTGTTGGCATTTCTCACATGAAGTAACATACCTGATAGCGTTTTTGAACAACGAAGGCTATTAAAAACCTGATTCAAGTATTTTGTGTGCGGTCTTAGTTCCACTATAGTGTCCTCCGGTTGGCCCTGAGTGGAAATGTTCCAATATTTTTGATATTTCTGATCCTGTAACGCATCTTCTAATCACTTGATCTGCATATCTGTGAAATAGAAATGGATCGTCCCAAAAGTAGTTTTTCGCATCATTAAAGAATCGTTTCTTTTGCTGGTGTGTTAACCCTTTTGGGATAATGTTAGCAGCTAAAAAATTCGCGATGTCTGCAAACCAATGTACCTCGGAGTTAGATATAGCGAAAAATTACTCTTCAGGGAACGAATCATTTATTTCAACGTCATCTAGTTCTCTGGTATTGGATTTCTCGAGCCTGGACAGATGATCGGCCGCGAGATTTTTATCTCCTTTCTTATCCTGAATCTCCAAGTCGAATTCCTACAATAGGAGAATCTATCGAATGAGTCGAGGTTTTGCATCAGTTTTAGTTAAAAGGTGGCGAAGGGCGGAATGGTCAATGTAAACAAAAACTTTAGACAATATGAGATATGATCGAAATTTATCAAATGCAAAAACGACAGCTAGCAATTCTTTTTCCGTAGTAGTATAGTTTTCTTGTGCCGCCGTTAAGGTTTTGCTGGTGTAATAGATAGGTTGAAAATGCTTGTCTCTTCGCTGTCCCAATACTGCACCTACTACAAAGTCACTCGCATCACACATTAGTTCAAATGGCAAGTTCCAATCAGGTGCAATTATGATTGGAGCATTAATTAATTTATCCTTTAAAGTATTAAATGCTTTTAAACATTCCTGATCGAAGTTAAAATGTATATCTTTTTCTAGCAATTTATTCAAAGGCTTAGCTATTTTAGAAAAATCCTTAATAAATCTTTTATAAAAACCAGCATGTCCTAAAAAGCTTCTAATAGCCTTAACCGAACTAAGGGGTGGTAATTTTTCAATTTTTTCTATTTTAGATTTATCCACATCAATCCCTTTACTAGACATTTTTTGCCCTAATACGATACCTTCTTGAACCATGAAGTGAAATTTCTCCCAGTTAAGCACAAGGTTTGTTTCCCCACATCTTATTAAAACTCGTTTTAAATTTTTAAGGCAGAGATGGAAAGAGTTACCGAATACCGAAAAATCTTCCATAAAGACTTCCATGATATCTTCCACGAGTTCGTCAAATAAGACCATTATACAGCGCTAAAAAGTGGCAAGAGCATTACATAATCCAAAAGGCATTCTACGATAAGCGAACGTACCCTATGGGCATCTGAATGCCGTCTTTTCATGATCTTCAAGAGCTATTGGGATTTGGAAGTAACCAGAGAGTTCGTCTAGAAAGCAGTAATACATGTGTTCGGATAATCTTTCCAACATTTGGTCAATGAATGGCAAGGGGAAGTGATCTTTTCTTGTGGCGTCATTTAGTTTCCTGTAGTCTATACAGACTCTCCACATTGTGACTGTTCTTGTAGGGATTAATTCATTCTTCTCGTTGGTCACAACTGTCATGCCTCCTTTCTTGGGGACAACCTGCACTGGACTTACCCAAGAACTGTCAGAAATAGGATAAATAATTCCAGCATCTAGAAGTTTAATTACCTCGGCTTTTACAACTTCATTCATGTTGGGGTTCAGATGTCTTTGAGCTTGCACACACGGTCTGCATTCATCTTCCTTCAAAATTTTATGGATGCAAAAAGAATGGCTGATTTCTTTAAATGTCAAAAATAATCCAAGCTATGGCCTTTTTATGTTCTTTTAATACTTGGATTAATTCCTCTTTCTCCTTGGGTTGCAAATTAGAAGCAATAATAACTGGTAATGTAGAATTATTTCCAAGGAATGTGTATTCTAAGTGGTTTGGTAATTGTTTAAGTTCCAGTTTGGGAGGCTCCTCAATAGAGGGTTTTTGCTTCAGTTCATCGTTTATCTTAATACCCTCATATTCTACTTGTCTTACGAATGGTCATTAGGTTCCTCACATGTCTCCTCGTCTTGAGCTGGATACGGTTTCGTTGTCTCCTCTTGTATAATTTCCTGAAAAGAGTCTTGAGTAATATGATCAATAGAGTCAATGAAATAACATGAATCATCATGTTCCCTAGAGAATCTCATAGCATCGTAAATTTTAAAGATAATCTCCTCGTCACCTACTCTAAGTACCAATTTACCGTCACCCACGTCAATCACAGCTCTAGCAGTGGCTAGGAATGGGCACCCTAAAATTAAGGGTACGTCCACATCTTCATCCATGTCAAGCATAACAAAATCAATGAAAAATATAAATTTATCTACTTTTACGAGTACGTCTTCTATAATACCCTTAGGATATTTAACTAATCTATCGGCTAATTGAATACTCAACCTAGTGGGTTTAGGTTCCCTAAGACCAAGTTGTTTGAACATTTTATATGGCATCAAATTAATGCTAGTGCCTAAATCAGCTAGTGCTTTTTCAACATTCAGACTACCAATTAAGCAAGGGATAGTAAAACTTCCTGGATCTTTCAGTTTGGTTGGCAGCTTGTTTTGGAGTATGGCGGAGCACTTCTCGTTGAGTTCTACTGTAGATAAGTCCTCGAACTTCCTTTTATTTGTTAGAAGCTCCTTCAAAAATTTTGCGTAGGTAGGCATTTGCGAGATGGCTTCAACAAAAGGTAAGTTGATATGTAATTGCTTAAAAAGTTCAAGAAACTTACCAAATTGTGCATCAATGCAATCCTTTTTTAATTTTGCTGGATATGGAACTGGTGGTTTATATTCCTTCGGCACTGGTTGGTCGCTATTTTTGGGTTTTTCTTCCCTCCTTTTGCTTTCCACGGCTTCTTGTGCTAACGTCTTTTCAAATTCCGCTAACATTTTCCCACTCCTTAGTGTAACTGCTTTGACATGCTCTCTTGATTTGGTGTTACTAAGTAAATTTCCTAGTGGTCTTTCTGAGATCATTTTAGATAGCTGGCTTATCTGCATTTCGAGCCCTTGGATCGATCCTTGTTGATTCTTAAGTCCTATCTTGGTATTTTGGAAACAGGTTCCTGACATCGAGATGAATTTAGAAGCATCTCTGCAAGGTTCGGTTTCTTCTCTTGTTAATGAGGTGGGTGTTGAAAACCCTGAGGATTTTGTGGGTTTTGATTCCCTTGACCACCCCAAGAGAAATTTGGGTGGTTCCTCCAACCTGCATTATAAGTATTACTATATGGGTTATTTTGAGATCGAAAGTTATTGTTACCCATATAGTTGTCTTTTCCTCTTCGGTTGTAGGATTGAAGGATTGATATTCTGCATGCACACCTCCTCCACTTGAGTCACACCTCATTACTGGATGTACCTGCGCAGAACCAAGTAAACCATCAATCTTTTTATTAAGAAGTTCTACCTAATTTGACAGCATAGTAACTGAGTCGACGTTATAAACGCCGGCTATTTTTGTTGGCTTAGTCCTCATGACTTGCCACTGATAATTATTCAGTGACATTTCTTTAATGAATTCATAAGCCTCTTCAGGTGTTTTGTTGTTGATGGTTCCTCCAGCAGCTGCGTCAATCATCTGTCTTGTTGAGGGATTCGCACCATTGTAAAATGTTTGAACTTGCAGCCATAGAGGTAACCCAAGGTGAGGGCACGTTCGCAATAGATCCTTGTATCACTCTCATGAAAAAGTGTTTCTAAGTCCATCTGCACAAAAGAAGAGATATCATTACGTAACTTAGCCGTTAGCCGGCAGAAAATATTTTAGTAGAAATTTTTCGGTCATTTGTTCCCAAGTAGTGATGGACCCTCGTGGTAACGAGTTCAACCATTGTTTAGCTTTGTTTCTTAGTGAAAAAGGGAATAAACGAAGGCGAATGACATCATCAGAAATGCCATTAATTTTGAAAGTGCCGTAAAACTCCAAAAAATTCGCCAAGTGAGTGTTGGGATCCTCATCCTGCAAACCATCAAACTGAACAAACTGTTGTATCATCTGAATTGTGTTAGATTTCAGTTCAAAATTATTTAGCAATAGCAGGTCTAACTATACTTGACTCAGTTCCTGTTAAAGAAGGTTTAGCATAGTCATACATAGTATGTGGAGCAGGATTTTGATTAGCTGCAATTGCAGGAGGTAGCTGATTGCCTTGGTTTCCAGCCATCTCTTCGGTTAGGGGTTGAGTATCGCCTTCTTGCTCGCTTTCCGTGTATCTTAAGCTTCGCCTTATTTCTCTTTGGTTTCTACAAACTGTGGAATCGATTTCTTCATCAAAAAGTAATGGTCCTGACGGGTTTCTTCTAGTCATAAACTATAAAAACCTGTCAAGAGAAAGAAAAAGTAAATTAATAAATAATAATTAAATTAAATTAAATTGCAAGAAAAATAAATGGCTAAAGTAATAAAAATTGAGTGTTCCTAATATTTCAGTTCCCCGGCAACGCCGCCAAAAACTTGATCGCGAGGTTTCGCGATAGGTTTTAAATATTTATAATTACTCGTTCTTGAACTAACTATTATCGTGATGTAGGCAAGTGTACCTATCGAACAGTAGTATAGTTTTAGCAAGACCAGATTGTCGAACCCAAAGGAACTAAAATTATTAGTAAAGACTATCTTTTTATTATCTAGCCTAAGAATAAAAAGGGGGTTTTATTTTAATTAACTAATTATCTAAACGAAGAACGCACAGAGAAAGAATTGGGGAATTGCTTTTGGGAAAATCGATTGACTTAAGACAATACCTAAGGAAAAATCCACCTAGACTTTACTTGTTATTTTGGCTCCGAACCGGACGATTTATTCATTCAACTTGTTCCGTAGAGATCCTTAAGTTATGTTATTATCCCTATTCAAGAGTAATAATGCCTAATCCCTAAATTGAATAACCGAGACTTTTCTCTAATTAACACTCTAGGGTTGCATTAACTCGATCTATAGATCCCCTTATTAGGTTTCACCCTAATCCGACAAAATCTTGTCACCCTATTTCTAGGCATGCAATCAACTCCGCTTAATTATAACAAATGTACTCTTAGACAGGCTCTATTCCTCCTCTAAATAAGAGCTTAACATGAATCAATATCCTGGAATATCAAAACAAGAATTAAGAACACATAATTAAGAACAAGTCAAATATTTATCATACAATTCAAATAATAATAACAAGATCTATCTTAGGTTCCATTCCCCTTAGGTATTTAGGGGTTTTAGTTCATAACTAAAAAGGTAAACATCTCAGAAGAATAATGAATACAGAACATAAAGAAAAGCCCAAAACTCCTCAAGGGGAATTGAGGGGAGATCTTCAGTCTTGATAATGAATCCGGCTTTTCAGATAGACCAATCGGCATTCTTTGAGCAGTTCCCTGTTTCCTCCTCCATATCTGTCATTTTCTCCTCCTCTAGGGTGTACTTATAGGCTTTAAAATACCTAAGAACCCTCAAAATTGGCCTTTTTCTGAATTGGACTAAACTTGGGCTCGATAGGAACATGCCCGTGTGACATGCCCGTGTGCGATTGCTTAAGGCCGTGGTCAAGCCTGTTAAAGAGGCACGGCCATGTGGTCCACCCGTGTAATTTGTGCTTTGATTCTGCCAAATTGACACGGCCGTGTGGTCTGCCCGTGTGAGGAGGTCTAGGCCATGTTGATTTCATACGTTGGCCCATTTTCTCCATTTTTGGCTCGTTTCTCATTCCTTTCACTATCCTACGCTCACCTAAGTATAAAACATGAAATTAAGGCATTAAGAGCATCAAATTCACCAATTTTAAGGAAAATTCATCCATAAAATGTACTAAGCATGGGATAGAAATATGTATAAATTACGGTTTATCAGACAACCTAATATCCTCATTAAGTCCGTCCTCAAACCTTCTACACATGTTAGCTTCGGAGGACACACACTTTCGAGCATCCTTAATAAGTCAGACAAACTCCCTTTCATATTCAGTAACTGCCATGCGGCCCTGCTTCAAGTCAAGGAACTCCTTACACTTTTGATCCATGAATCTCTCACTAATATATTTCTTCTAGAATTCTTCTTGGAAGAATTCCCATGTGACTCTCACGTGAGATACCACTGAAACTAAGGTTTTCCACCAGTGGTACGCCGAGTCCCTCAACAAGGATATGACACACTTCAAGCATTCTTTGGAAGTAGAAGATAATTCATCGAATACCCTGATGGTATTCTCAAGCCAGAACTCTACCCTTTCGGGATCATCATCTTTATTAGCACGAAACTCCTTGGCTCCATGCTTTCGGATCTTGTCCACTGAAGGTCCATTCAATCTCACAAAATCCATACTCTAGAGTGCTACAATGACAGATTGAGGAATAGGGGGAGGTGGAAGGGGTTGAGCATTCGGGTTTGCTCGGACGAACTTCGTGTACCATTCATTCATCATGTGGAGAAAGGCTTCCCGAGCTCCTTCTCCCCCTCTCTGACTAACCGTGAGAGGTCGATTATCCAATTGCACCGCTCCTTCGGCAAGAGCCGATGTATTACTTTCTACATCGTCCGCCATAGTTTGATCAGGATCCATTACCATAATTAAACATAATAAAAAAATCAGGAGCCATCACACTATCACAATTTATCTATGGCATGTATAGCCAGACTCATGCACATGCTAGGTTAGTCTGAGAACCGACTAAACCATAGCTCTGATACCACTAAATGTAACATTCCTTACCCGTGTCTGACACTGGGACAGGGTACGAAGCATTACCGGACTTAAACATAACTAATCATACAAAATCGAGCATAAAATTTTATCCAATTTAAAACCATTCATGCTGTAACACCCCAAACCCGTGCCCTACACCGAGACAGAATACGAGGCATTACTAAACTTAAACACTAGCATTTCCAACATTTTCAAATCATCAAGTCTTGATCAAATTTAAAAAAATTTTGAACTTTGGCTAAACTCCTTAGTATGGGCCTACGAAGCCCCAAACATCCATTGGAAACCATTCAGGACAACCCCAGGTCCTTTAGCTAACATTAGAAAAATAACTCATGAAACAAGGCACACGCCCGTATAGAAGGGTAACACACCCGTGTGGTCATTATAACAAGGACGTGCTGATGGCCTGTGTGACACACACGGCCAAAGCATATAGGGACACGCCTGTGTCCCATACCAGTGTGAATTAAATTCTAAATTCAAACCTTGACATTCTGTTTCTAACGTCAACAACCCTAAAGGGTTACACGACCAAGGCACACACCCGTGTGCTAGGCCGTGCCCTTAACACAGCTGAAACACACGGCTGTGTCTCTGCCCGTGTGTTTACTGGTACGTGATATTCGTGATAGGTTTTAAAAATTTATAATTAATCGTTCTTGAAACTAACTATTATCACGATGAAAGCAAGTGTACCTATCGAATAGTAGTATTGCTTTAGCAAGACCAGATTGTCGAACCCAAAGGAACCAAGAGTACTAGTAATTACTTCCTTTTTTATTATCTAGCCTAAAAATTAAGGGATTTGTTTATCTAAACTAATTAACTAAACTAAAGGTGCACAGAGAGAATTGGGAAAAGCTTTTGGGAGAACTCAATTGATTAAGACAATACCCAAGGAAAAATCCACCTAGACTTCTCTTGTTATTTAACTCTGAATCAGACGATTTATTCATTTGACTTGATCCGTAGGAATCCCTAAGTTATATTATTATCTCTCTCGAGACTAATAATGTCTAACCCTAGGTTGATTAATTGAAATCTCTTTCTAATTAACGCCCTAGTGTTGCATTAACTCGATCTATGGATCCCCTTATTAGGTTTCACCCTAATTCAAAAAATCTTATCACCCTATCTCTAGGCGTGCAATCAACTCCACTTAATTACGACAAATTTACTCTTAGACAGAGTCTTTTCTTCCTCCGAATAAGAGCATTAACTTGAATCAATATCCTGGAATATTAAAACAAGAATTAAGAACACATAATCAAGAACAAGTCAAATATTTATCATACAATTCAGATCATAATAACATGATCTGTCTTAGGTTTCATTCCCCTTAGGCATTTAGGGGGTTTAGTTCATAATTATGAAAGAAAACATCTAAAAAGAATAAAGATAACAAAACATAAAGAAAACCCAAAACCCCTAAATGGAAATTGAAAGGAGATCTTTAGTCTTGACAATGAATTTGGCTTCTGAGATGGATCAATCGGCTCCCATTGAGTAATTCCTTGCCTCCTACTCCTTGTTCCCCTTCTAAGTGCCTCCTCATGTGTTTAAATAGGCTTTAGAAGGCCTAAGAGCCCTCAAAAGCGGCCTTTTCTGAATAGGATTATACTTGGACTCGGCAGGGACACGCTTGTGTGACATGCCCGTGTGCGATTACTCCAGCCCGTAGTCAAGGCTGTTGAATTGGCACAGACGTGTAATCTACCCGTGTAAGTCATGCTTCGATCCTACCAAATGGACACGGTCGTGTGACACGCCTGTATGAGGAAGTCCAGGCCGTGTTAATTTCCCACGTGGGTCCATTTTCTCCGTTTTCGGCTCGTTTCTCGCTCTTTTTACTCTCTTATGCTCACCTAAGTATAAAACATGAAATTAAAGAATTAGGAGCATCAAATTCACCAAATCTAAGGAGAAATCATCCATAAATGTGCTAAGCATGGGATAAAAATATGTATAAATTACGGTTTATCAAATACCCCCACACTTAAGCGTTTTCTTGTCCTCAAGCAAAATCCTCAATTCACAATCAAAATAAATTCTTCTCAATTTATAATCCCTATCAATAATATCTCAAAATAATCCATAAGTATTCATACATTGAAAATTCAACTAAAAGTACATCAAAGTTTCAAACATTCCAAGTTGAGCATTTTATCACGAAAACATAGGTGTCTCCCTTCATCTAAGTGATTACCTTTGATCAAAATATCACAGAGTTTAACATCCTTACTAAAGATTCACTCAAATCACTCGAGGTGTTTAGCGACATCAAATAAAGCACTCATTAGTCAATATGAAAAGTTATTACCATAGGCTTGCTTGAAAATCAAATCTCCACCACTATATATTGAGATGATACATCAATCAAAAAGGTCTTTAGAGGGTTGCAATGTGGCTTGGGTCAGGGGGTGTGGTCACAAGCTGAAAGAAAAGGTTAAAATCGAGATTGAATTGAAGAAATCACCTAACTAGAATAATAACTAATTATCAGTTGAATATAAGTGAGCTTCTTCTCAGAATGTGGAATTAACACTCAAGCTCAAAAATGACGAATTACTACTAATATGTATGTAAGTATTATTTTTTTTAAATTAAGAAAAAGTCAAATAATATAGAACTTAATTGTTGCAACGAAGAATAAAATATAGCTAAGCAATTAGGTCAAATCAAATCTCGACAAAAATAGGGATCAAATTAGGGGATTTCAACAATAATGGGTTATGGGTTAATATTGAGGGTAAATCAACTGATGGCTTGTTAGGCTCAAAGGGGTTCACTAAGGGTTAATTATGAAGGTAGGCTTTTGTGGAGTGACTGGGTTAAACCTAAGTGCCTTTATCATCTCGACATATCAAATCAAATGGTGTGGTCTTGACATACATAATCAAGCAAGTTCTAGAATCACAAATCAATACTGACGCACTGATAATAAAAGCGAGCATGAAAGAAATAAAATATGCTCTAAAAGGCTCAAGATCTCACAAAAATTATGGCTTTTTGATGTTTAAACTTGTGAATTTCAATTGAAGATAATACCTAAACTTAGGGAAATAACCTAAAAGTTTTTAATTCTTCAAAAATTAACTTACCATGTTTGATTCCCTAATGTCTTAAAGTTTAGACAATCAATGCATAAATGCCTATGTTTTAACTCAAGACATATTAATAAAAATCATAAATTAATTAAAATTCATTCTAATAGTGATATGAGTGATTCAAGTGAGAATAAGACAAAATTCAGAGATTTCTAATGATTTCTAATGATGATATAAAAGACCCCTCCACTTAAGATGTACATTGCCCTCAATATACAAAGATGGATATATTGAAAAATATAGATATATAATCATAAGATAGGAAGAGAGGAGAAACTTCCTAAATGATGACTGAACTCGTTGAATTGGGGTTATGGAGAATAATTGGTCAAGGCAATGATGAGAGTGGAGGAGGATACTCTAGTGGTGGAAGAGGTTCATTAGTCTATAAGTCCTGCGCTAAAAGAATATTATATCAAGTAGTAGCTATGGTCGTGGTTGAGCAGGACATGGCAGTCGTAGAGAACCTTTTCCAGTGGAGTTTTTAGTTCCTATTTGATGATGAGCTTTGGAGCTCTTTATAACTGTGATAAAATCAAGAAGTCTTTAGGAAATATAAGGAAGCATAATTACTCGTAATGAAATAGCCGAAACTATAAATTATTCAATAAAAATTATAAAAAATAAAATTAAAATAATATTAAAGGAAAATAAAATAAAAAGTACTGAAAGAAGATAAATAAAGATAAAAGTGAAAATAATAAATAATAAATAAAAAGTTTTTAAACATCGTCATCGCTGGATGGTTCGCAAGGTGGTGGTGGCGATGAGATGTGTAGGTGCTGACAAATCTAAAAAAGAGTAGCATCAATGTGATCAAAACGCTGAAAACACTGCTGCTCAAACCGAGCAAGGCGCTCAGAGATGTCAGAGTATGAAGCCGCCACATGAGCTGGACGATGGATAGGTGGTGGCTGAGATGGTGGGTCCTCATGACATGAAGGGACATCATCAGTAATGTCCTCTAGGTCCTCCTCCTTGGTGAACTGGATGAAGTGGTATTGAATAGGGTAGGTGCCACGTCGTTTCTCGATCATCCTCATATGTAGCATGCTCGAGATGCCTTGTGGGGACATCTGGCATATGAGAGTGAGGGAGGATGATTGTGTCGCTGTGTTGAGGAGCCCGAAGTGCCGAGCCAATTGAGTCACATAGGGCCCAATAGAGATGACTCCTCTCCTATGTCACTCCGTCTGATGGTGGATGGTAAGCGCAATGAAGTAGGCAGGGTTGAAGACGTGCCCGTTCGCTATGCTCTACAAGAAATAGGCGTCTGAGTGTTGACAATGCCTGTGCTTTCTCGCCGTCCTGTCAGAGTGTGGGCCAAGATGGCGTGTAGGTATCGCAGGGATGAGGCGAGGGCCAATGCCTTAGAGTAGCTAGGATCATAGGTGGTCGAGGCAGGGACGAGGTCCTTCCAGCACTTTGAGGGAGAGTAATAGATGTGGCGATGGAGGGTGTCGAGTTCATTGTCGTCCATGAACTCCTCCATGTACAGCCCAAGTGCAATTCCAAACTCTGGTACGCTCAATTGGTGCACTAGACCACCAAGGCAGAACTGGACCGTTCCAGGATTGTCGAAGTTTGTCATGACAACTTGAAGATGGAAGGTCAAGTAGAGTTCCATTGTGAGCTCGAGGTATGTCGGCTCGATGATCTCAAAGAAGAGCCTCCATGGTTCAATTGTCAGGAGGGCTCAGACTGTGTCAACCATTTGAATTTGTTCAAGTGTGGCCCAGTCAATGCAGTAGCCCACACCTAGGGGTCGGGCCTGTAATATCTGAAATAGCTCCTCTTCGGTCCCAAGGGGAACTGGAAGAAAGGGTGACAGATCTCAGCAGTAGGACCCGAGGAGGACGTTGCTCCTTTCCTTTTCTTTGAAGCGGGGACAGCGGTCTTCTTCCCACGTGAGGTTGACATAGTATACCTACAATGGCAAGTCAAAATAAAAATAAAATTACTCCCCAACAATAGCATGGAAAAATATGCATGGTAAAACTAATAGAGATATTTCCTAGAAGTCAAGTACGAAAGAACAACTATGCTAAAAAAAATAAACTCAATCAGATAAATTACATCATTACTATGAAAAGGACTACGAGAGTAATGTTAACAGAAATATCTAGTGAATGAATGTTTGTGGGTAAGCATGAAATCTATGGAAACAAGAAAATGGATGAATGCAGCAAAATGTATTGACTAACATGGCAAATTTCTATCATGATAACTATGATTAATTTCTCAAAATAAAACAAAATATCATAAAAAAAGTAAAAGAATGAAGAAAATAGAGGGAAAAAATGAACAAACGCAAGAGGGAGGAGCTTTGGAACGTTGAAAGTGGCGTTGTAGTCGGCGCATGGGTGTGGCAAGTAGGGCGTGTGAAGTTGCAGTGGCTAGGGTTAGGGATTTTGGGGAAGGGGATGACGAATAGTGAGGGGTTTAAATACATTTTGAGGCACACAACTGTGGGGCACGCCCGTGCGCCCTAATTTTTGCCCGTGTGTTTCGCAATTTTTTAAATTTGGGCTCGTTGAAGACTTGCACACACCCATGCTCTTTAGGCGTGTCGGTGCACACAGCCGTGTCACACGACCGTGTCCTACTTCGTTCGCTTCTCCCACGCCCATGTTCCAATGCGAACGCCTGTGTTGTTTTATCAGTCTTGAGCACGGGTGGTAGGCACAGGCGTGTCGTACGCCTGTGCTAAATTCTTAGTTTCAACCACGGTTTCTAGACACGGGCGTATCGCACGCCCGTGTTGGGTTGACAGACTCGGCCACGGCCACGTCGCATGGCCGTGGCCACTTATCGCATCCCGTGTTAAGGAAAAATTTTCCCCTGTTTTCACACGGCCGTATCACACGACTGTGTCTCCTCCAACGGTGTTAGCACGGCCAAAGGCATGCCATTGTGCCCGGCCGTGTGGATTAGAAAACCTATGTTTCAATGACTCAGTTAGTGATTAGATGTTAAAAACTAAAATTTTAAAGAGGTTAACATCGTTAGTGCTCGACTTACCTTTCTGGTGCATGGTCATGGTGGCGCGAGGAGTTTACACTCTCCTCCCTGCTATCAATTTTATCAACATAAGGTTTCAGACGAGTACTATTTACCTTAAAAGTGCAGAATTTAGGATGAATTACCTCGACTATACCATATGGGAAAATACTGAGTACCATAAGAGGGATTGCTCCGTTAGGTTCAGAAATGGCAATACGAGGGTCTGCTGCATCTAGTAGTACTTTGTCTCCAACCTTAAGTTGATTTGGTGTGACATTGAGGTCGTCATGGTGTGGTTTTGGTTTATCATGTGTCCTCAGTTTATGTGTCCTCCATTCATCTAGTTCCTCAATTTGTAGCCTTCGTTCTTCATAGATAGGTCCTTTGTTATTGCTTGAACATGGCTTATGTAGGTTCTTCGAACTTATTTCCTGCAAAGTAGGTTGCACCACATGGTCAGTTTTAGTAGAATGATTTATACAACCATCTTCAATTTTTGATGTGTTACTCGTATTACGAGCTTGAAGGGTGATTGTTTTGTCTCCCACACGAAGTATGAGTTCACCTGTGCCAACATCAATTATTGTTTTAGCGGTTGCTAAAAAGGGCCTCCCTAAAATTAAAGGAACGTTCCTATCCTCCTTTATGTCTAGAACAATGAAATCTACTGGAATATAAATTTTTTAATTTTAACGAGTACATCTTCAATAATCCCCCTAGGAAATCTGATTGTTTTATCGGCTAATTGAATACTCATCCTAGTTTGTTTGGGTTTCCTAAGACCTAGTTGCTTAAACATTTTGTAAGGCATGGCATTGATACTAGCCCCTAAATCAGCCAAAGCATTATTAACATCTAGGCTACCAATTAAACAGGGAATCGTAAAACTCCCTGGATCTTTTAATTTGTTGGCCAGCTTATTTGTAGTATGGCTGAGCAAACTGGATTTAGCTCCACATGCGACGCTTCATCCAACTTCCTCTTATTTTTTAAAAGCTCCTTTAAGAATTTGATTGCTTTTGGCATCTGTGAAAGAGCTTCAATAAATGGTAAGTTAATATGTAATTTCTTTAATAATTTAAGGAATTTACCGAATTGTTCGTCTGCGCGGTCTTTTCTTGTCGCATTGGGATAAGGCACACGAGGTTCGTACTCTTTACTTATGGTGTTTGTTCACTGTGGTCCTTCTCACCTCTACTATTACTTACCATAATTCCTTGCCTCGGTTCTGGTTCAGGTTCCACTAACCCTTCCTTGTCTTGGATGGTAATTGCGTTGAGTTGGTCCCTTGGGTTAGATTCAGTGTTACTCGACAGGCTACCTTGTGCTCGTTCAGAAATTAGTTTGGCTAGCTATCCTATCTGAGTTTTGAGCCCTTGGATCAACACTTGTTGATTCTTAAGTGCTGTCTCAGTATTCTGAAAACGAGTTTTTGACACCGAGATAAATTTTGTTAGCATCTCCTTAAGGTTTGGATTTTTCTCTTGTTGGTAGGGTTGTTGTTGGAAGCTTGGAGGTGGTGGTGGTCTCTAATTCCCTTGGCCTCCCTATGAGAAATTTGGGTGGTTCTTCCATCCTGCATTGTAAGTATTACTATAAGGATTTTTTTGAGATCGAGGATTATTACCCATGTAATTTAGCTACTCGTTCTCCATGTTGTGGCCATAGGGTGGGTATTCTGAATTGCTTGATCCACCTCCACTTGCTTCGCACTGCATTACTGGGTGAACCTGTAAAGAACCAAGAAAACCGTCAATCTTTCTATTCAAAAGTTCTACCTGATTAAAGAGCATGTGACCGAATAGACGTTAAAAACGTCAGCTGTTTTCATTGGCTTTGTCCTCATGACTTGTCACTGATAATTATTCAATGACATCTCTTCTATAAATTCATAAGCATCCTCAGGTGTCTTATTATTGATAGTTCCACCAGTAGCTACGTCAATCATCTGTCTAGTCGAAGGATTCAGGCCATTGTGAAACGTTTGAACCTGTAGCCAGAGTGGTAACCTATGGTGAGGGCATCTTCGCAAAAGGTCCTTATATCTCTCCATGCATCGTAGAGTGTTTCTAAATCCATCTGCACAAAAGAAGAGATATCATTACGTAATTTAGCCGTTTTAGCCGGCGGAAAAAATTTTAATAAAAACTTTTTGGTCATTTGTTCCTAAGTCGTGATTGACCCTCGTGGTAACGAGTTCAACCATTGTTTAGCTTTGTTCCTCAATGAAAAAGGGAAAAACTGAAGGCGAATGGCATCATCAAAAACGCCATTGATTTTAAACGTGTCACAAAGTTCTAAGAAATTCACCAAATGAGAATTTGGGTCCTCGTCCTGCAAACCATCAAACTAAACAAACTGTTGGATCATTTGAATAGTGTTAGGTTTCAGTTCAAAATTATTCGCAGCAACAGCAGGCCTAACTATGCTCGATTCAGTTCCTGTTAAAGAAGGTTTAGCATAATCATACATAGTACACGGAGCAGGATTCTGATTTACTGGATCAGCGGCAATCGCAGGAGGTAGCAGATTTTCCTGTTTTTCAGCCGTCTCCTTGGTTGTGGTTGAAGTATCGTCCTCTTGCTCTTCCTCTGTGTATCTTAAGCTTCACCTTATTTCTCTTTGGTTTCTGTGAATTGTGCGATCGATCTCGCTATCAAACAGTAATGGTCCCGACGGGTTTCTTCTAGTCATACACTATAAAAACCTGCCAGGAATGAATAAAAGAAAACTTAGAAAAGAAAATAAAAATTTAAATTGCAAATAAAGTAAAATGGCTAAAGTAATAAAAATCAAGTGTTCCTAACATCTTAGTTCCCCGGCAACGGCGCCAAAAACTTGGTACGTGATATTCGCGACAGGCTTTAAAAATTTATAATTAATCATTCTTGAAACTAACTATTATCACGATGAAGGCAAGTGTACCTATCGAATAGTAGTATAGCTTTAGCAAGACCGGATTGTTGAACCCAAAGGAACCAAAAGTATTAGTAATTACTTCCTTTTTATTATCTAGCCCAAAAATTAAGGGATTTGTTTATCTAAACTAATTAACTAAACTAAGGGTGCACAGAGAGAAAATTGGGAAAAGCTTTTGGGAGAACTCGATTGATTAAGACAATACCCAAGGAAAAATTCATCTAGACTTCACTTGTTATTTGACTCTGAATTAGACGATTTATTCATTTGACTTGATCTGTAGGAATCCCTAAGTTATAATATTATCTCTCTCGAGACTAATAACGTCTAACCCTAGGTTGATTAATTGAAATCTCTTTCTAATTAACACCCTAGTGTTGCATTAACTCGATCTATGGATCCCCTTATTAGGTTTCACCCTAATTCGGCAAAATCTTATCACCCTATCTCTAGGAGTGCAATCAACTCCGCTTAATTACGACAAATTTACTCTTAAACAGGGTCTTTTCCTCCTCTGAATAAGAGCATTAACTTGAATCAATATCCTGGAATATTAAAACAAGAATTAAGAACACATAATTAAGAACAAGTTAAATATTTATCATACAATTCAGATAATAATAACAAGATCTATCTTAGGTTTTTATTCCCCTTAGGTATTTAAGGGGTTTAGTTCATAATTATGAAAGAAAACATCTCAAAAGAACAAAGATAACAAAACATAAAGAAAACCTAAAATCCCTAAATAGAAATTGAAGGGAGATATTCAGTCTTAACGATGAATCTGGCTTCTGAGATGGATCAATCGGCTTCCCTTGAGTAATTCCTTGCCTCCTCCTCCCTGTGCCCCTTCTAAGCACCTCCTCAGGTGTTTAAATAGGCTTTAGAATGCCTAAGAGCCCTCAAAAGTGGCCTTTTCCAAGTAGGACTATACTTGGGCTCGACAAGGGCACGCCCGTGTGCGATTACTCCAGTCCGTGGTCAAGGATGTTGAATAGGCACGAGTGTGTAGTCTACCCGTGTAAGTCATGCTTCGATCCTGCCAAATGAACATGGCTGTGTGACACGCCTGTGTGAGGAAGACCAGGCCATGTTGATTTCCCACGTGGGTCAATTTTCTCTTTTTTCGGCCCGTTTCTCGCTCTTTTTACTTTCTTATGCTCACCTAAGTATAAAACATGAAATTAAAGACTTAGGAGCATCGAATTCACCAAATCTAAGGAGAAATCATCCATATATGTGCTAAGCATGGGATAAAAATATGTATAAATTAGGGTTTATCATTTACTACCATGCATATTGACTTGTAAAATTTACGTGCAGGGGACACACGGCCATGTAACACGCCCATGGGGCTGACCGTGTGTCACACACGACCTAGACACACGCCCGTGTGTCTACCCGTGTGGACAACATAAGGCTATTTACCAAGCCTTATGCCATCCTAAAACAAAATTTAATTCCAACCAACATATCAAAGTCTAACTTAATATGATTTCTCAACTAACAACCATAGCTAAGGCCTATATACATTTCATATATTCAACCATGCCAACAATTTTACATTCATGAAAGACAATCTTGCATTCATATAATGACTTTCAAAATTAGCCATTTTCATGGCCTTATACAAAATGAGTCAAACACTAAAACAAGATAACATGTTTGGCCCCAAAACAATGTGACACCAAAATAAAATTAAAAGTTCCTATACATGCCATAGTCAAAATGATAAAACTAGCTATACCAAGTGTTTCAAGAATAGTGTGGCTGGCTTCCCCAACGTAGGCGATGATCTACAAGCTACTTTAGGGGCACTATAAGAAAATGGAAAGGAAAGAGGGTAACCATGGGAGTTTAATAAGTACATATATGCAAATAAGTAAAAAAAACATTCATCAAACAATGGCTTATCATGCTTAAATGATTTTTCATTTTAAGCTCACTATCTTACTCTTCACTTCCTTTATGCATACTTCCTACATCTCATCACACACTAAGGTCTTGTTCATGGGTTTAAAAGACATACCTGTAATCATCTGTAAAATATCTCAATTGTATTCTTTTTAATAACATACCTCATTAAAATTCTCCCCAACTCGTTCTTCAAACTACCCGTTGAACACTCGAAATACTAATGGAAACACGGAAATTTTACACTTAAGTGTCATATGAGTAGCCAGAGCTACCTCATACTTTGTAATGCTCGCATTTTGAGTTACTCACGGGCCTTTTTGCCATTTCAGTACCTGGATCCCATAACTCTATCATGTAATGCCTACTCATTGAGCTACTCACGGGTCTGCACTCAAGGTTAGTACCCGAACCCACATTACATATAACATTTATCTCATGAACTCAGACATAACTCATGAGTTCAGACCATATAGTTCCTTATGACATACCTTTTGTATCCTATACTATTTTTGAGGTTCAACGGGATTTCATATTTAACCTGATGTCATCGTACTTATTTGTCATGTAGATTACTCTTATATCACCATGTTTATGCTTCAATGGTAACAAGTAAGATTATAATACATGATAACGATAAAACGTTTAAGAATAAGCTACAATGACACATTATTTACATATGTACTTACCTCAGTACAGAATGATGGGAACGAGCCTAATCCTCGTAAACTTTGTTCTTCCCTCTATCAAGACCCAAATCGCGTTTCTCTTGATCTAAAACATTGAAATTTAGCTTATTAAATACACAAATCATTCAATTCAACTTGAGACTCATACTTTGGTAAAACAACCGTTTTGCCCTTAAACTTTGCAAAAATTATGATTTTACCCCTAGGCCCGAAAGCCAATTTTTATCGAATTTCCTTATTATCCAAGCCTAACTGAATTCATTTTATAGCTATAGCATCTCAAAATTCTCATTATTTCACACATTTATCACCTATTTCATAGCTTATGCAAAATGGTCCTTGTTAAGGTTTCCATGGAAAATACTTCACAAAAGTTGTTTATTTCACAACCATGATTCATTTTCTTCCATAAAATTTCAGAAAACAACATGAATACTCTCATGAAAAAACCTTATACTTTTAACCATCTTGCAATATAATCCCCTCATTAGCTAGCTCATGCTACAAGGGTCTTAAAAATGCAAAAATCATCAATAAAAACCATCTAAATCACTTACTTGCAAGGATGAGAAGTTGCTGAAATTTTGAGCTTCTAAAACCCCTAGAATGGCTAAAAATTTTGGTGGAGAGTTGAGGAAGATGATAGCCCTTTTTCTTTTGTTTTATTTTAATCAATTAAGTCACCAAATGTCACCTAACTTTGACATTTTGACCAATCTTGTCCCCTATGGCCGGCCACCTCTATTTAAAAGGGTCTAATTTCCCTTTAAAGGCCTTAAATTTTGGTTCTCTAGCTATTTAACGCATTTGGGTAGTAAAACAAAACCTTTGCCCTTTATGCAGTTTAGTCCTTTTTCGCAATTAAGCACGAAATCGTTAAAATTAGTTCACCAAAATTTTCATGTACTCTATTAATCATGCTGTGACACTAAAATACTAATAGAAATAATTTCCCCACCTCGGATTTGTGGTCCCAAAACCGCTTTCCCGACTAAGCCCAAAATTGGGTTGTTACAGACAATAGGTCGAAACATAAACCACAATTAACCCCAATGACAATGGGTCAAAACATAAACCACAATTAACCCCAATGATAATTGGTTGGAATAAAAACAACAATTCAACCTAGTGCCAATGATTCAAAAACCACTATTCTAAACTGATGGCACAATTGAAGTCGGTTTCTAAGCATAGAATATATGTCAACATGACCAATGTTTAACCCTTATTGGTAGGGTTAGAACACAACATACTAGGAGAAAATTCAAAATAAAAAAATTGGGTTTCCAAAAATGTCTCAAATATATATACAAAGCATACTTCATATACAAAAACATAATTCGATATTATACTTCCTCAAAACATATAATACATTAATATTCCAAAACATAATTTGAGTAGCATAAATATACCAAAAGCATAGTTCAAAAAGATATTTCTAAAATATAATCACATAATCCAATTTAAGTATAGAAAAATACAATAGTTAGATAATTCAAAATTTTACTTTGTAAATTTAAAATCATACTAGTATGCTTTGTGGGTAATGCAAAAAAATCTCACATGGGCCGTGTATAGGCTAATGAAAGGGTTTAAATATAGTCTTACTCCTTTTGCTCATCGAGTAATTGGGCAAAAGGCCTAACACACACGTGTCATCGTTGTCGTCGTCCAACTCGGTCTATGTCCATGTTATATTTTTTGGATAAAATTTTGTGCCCATGTTTGTTTTATATTTTTTGGATAAAAACTCTGTATTATTTTTTAGAAAATAAAGAAAAATTTGGTCAACAAAAAATATCTTTTTGGAACTATTTTTAGAAAGGTGTATCTACCAGATTTACCTTTTTGCCCTTGCATTTTTACTATTTTTCCCTTTAACTAATAGTATAAATAGGAGGCTATCTTCCTTATATTTCACACCAAAAAATATAGCTTCTATCATTATTCTCGTCTCCCTCATTCTTCTTCCTCTAAAAGCTTTATTAATTTACTAAAAATTATATTGGAGGAAGTTCTATCTAGGAGTTTGGGTTTTAAGTGGAACTGTTTGTGACCCCTCCAAACTTTCTTCGGAATTGGTCCTAGTGTGGTGTTTCCAACCATCTTTAAACTTATGTTAATCTTATTTCCTATTAGGGTGTGGAAATTTGGAAGCACTGTGTCAACCTTAAGGGGTGACATCCATTTCCAATTACACTAATCAAGGCAAAATCGCTTCTAAGGTAGTGGTTCTCCAAGGCGTAGTGTTTATGTATTTGTTAGTTTGTTTTTTTTTCCCTTATTATTTGTACTTATCAGTGCCAATGTATTTGTTTTGTGGTGGTAATTTTCCAACAATTTAGAAGCGATTTTTATTACTGTAGAAATAATGTCTCTCGCTATTAACAAATACATCCTTAATCTATCCAAACTCAAACCACTAGTGCACCTGATTGAAGATCCATACGAGGTGATTGTCACTATGGTCTCCGAGGTCAACCTGGTAGAAAATGACACTAAATGGATACTAGACATAGGTGCTTCTAAACATTTCTATGCCAACAGAAAAATGTTCACCGAATTTGAGAATGTAGCCGAAGGTGAACAAGTCTACATGGGTAATTCGAGTAGTTCAGAAGTACTCAATAAAGGTAATATTTTACTTAAACTTACTTCTGGAAAAATACTTACTTTAAATAATATTTTATATGTTCCTGTTTTACGTAGAAACTTGATTAGTGGTGTACTTTTGAATAAGGCAGGCATTAAAATAATCTTTGAATTCGACAAAATTATACTTTTCCATAATGGAAATTATGTACGAAAAGGTTACTTGAGCGGAGGGTTGTTTATGATCAAAACTGCCTAATGCTTCTCCTTCTAATTACACGGTTGATTCTCTCAATTTGTGGCATGCTAGATTAGGACATTTGAACTTTCACTCCTTTAAAATGCTTAAAGATGAAATTGTTTCCTAATCTAGATAGCAACAGTTAATAAATGTGAAATCTATGTTGAATCAAAGCATACTAGACCTCACTTCAAACCTATTGCTGATAGGAAGACTGTACTTTTAGAGTTGATTCATACAGATCTAGCATACTTTAGAAACACAGAGAGTAAATAAGGAATACACTACTATATTACCTTTGTAAATGATTTTTCTAGATACACCAAGGTTTATCTCTTAAGGTCAAAAGATGAAGCTAATAAATCATTTCTTCATTATTAAAAAAAGAAATAGAAAATCAACTTGATAGGAGAATAAAATGGGTTAGATTCGATAGAGGCAGTGAATATATGTAACAGCCCGATTTTGTGCCTAATCGGAACAGTAGCTTTGGGACCACTAATCTGAAGTCAGAGAAATTATTTTATTATTAATTTTAATTTATAACATGTTTATATTAGTGCATGAAAATTTTGGTGAAGTAATTTTAGTGATTGCATGCTTAATTGTGAAAAAGGACTAAATCGCATAAAGTGCAAAAGTCCTATTTTGATAGCTAAGGGTGTCAAATAGCTAGAGAACCTAAATTGAAGGTATTTAAAGGGAAATTAGACCCTTTAAAATAGCATGGCCGGCCATAGGAGACAAAGGTGGTCAAAAGTAAAAAATTTGGTGAAATTAAGTGTTGAAATTGAATAAAATAAAACAAATAGTAAAAGTTATCATTTTTTTCATCTCTCTCTCTTTCTTCTCCACCAATTTTTCTCTAAGAAAATGGCCATGAAAGCTTGAAAAATTTTCAGCAACTTAAAGCCTTTGCAAGTAAGTGATTTGAGGGTTTTTCTTGAATATTTTTGTAATTTTGAGGTCCTTATAGCATGAGCTTTCTAACAAGGGGACTATTTTGAAAAATGGTTGAAAGTATAGGGTATTTCCATGATAGTATACATGTTGATTTCTGAAATTTTATGGAAGAATATGAGTTATAGTTGTGAAATAAACAGCTTTTGTGAAGTAGTTTTCATGGAAACCTTAACTAAGGACCATTTTGCATAAGTTGTAAAATAGGTGATAAATGTGTGAAATAATGAGAATTGTAGGCTGCTCCTAGCATGAAAAGTATTCGGCTACGCTTGGTTAATGAGAAAATGGGATAAAAATCAACTTTCGGGTCTAGGGGTAAAATGGTTATTTTGTGAAAGTCTATGGGTAAAATGACCATTTTGCCCAATTATGAATTGTTGAGTACCTAGATAGATAAAATGATTAAACTTGTGAATTTTTATCATTTTAGATCAAGAATTACACAATCTGGGCCTAGACTAGGGAAAAGCAAAGCTAGCGGACTAAAACCAACTAGTCACCTACATTTTGATTACCAAGGTAAATTGTGTGTTAATAATGCAACTATATCTTTATGATGTGCAATTGCACTAATATGGCATAAATTGCTTTGAATTTGAGTATGAGGATACTGTAATAGGCCCAATTTTCTCGGGCTATTAAAAGTCAAAAAAACAGAATAAACCAAATAAAAGAAAAATAAAGTTTTTTTAAACAGTCCATTTTACAAGGCCCATAGATACTTAAACCCAATGCCCCAATTACATCCAAGCCTATACCGTAGCCCAAATACCCAAATGCTGCCCAAAACTCATCAGACCCAAAATATACGGGGCCCAAATGGCCCAAATAGTTAACAGAAGACAGAAGGCCTAGGGTTTCTGAAACCTTAGGCGCCGCAAGCACTCCAATCGTCACGCCCCTTCGTCTCGCGCCGTTCTAGTAACCCTTCATTGACGCCTCCATCGGTGCCATGACTCCAGCTCCATATAACACCGTAATCGGCACACGAATCAACACCAGTGCACTCACCGCCATGATATCCTTGCTGGTACCTGCAAAAAAGAAAGAACCACAGCAGAAAAGAAAAGCAAACATGGAAAGAAATCAAAGATTTCTTTCCCAAAATGTAACAATTTACAGAAGGCTATAAAAGCCTCTTTTCTAATCTGTAAGAGGGGGATATACATGATTTATCAGATATAAAAACACAGAGAAACAGATTATAGATTTTTTAGCTTTGCCAGAAAACAGAGGTGATTCTTCTTGCTTTATTTTCTTTATTTTCCTCTTGGATACCTGCATTTCATACATACAAAGTACTAGAAAAAATAAAAGAGGATTACCTCTCGATTCGCTATGAAAAGTGAAGCTTTCGAATCCCGACCGCCGTATGTGGCAGAGTCGGCAGCGGAGCGTGGGAGCCTGATGACGGAGGCTCGACAGAGCTCTAAGGGCCTGCTCTCTGTCCTCTTTCAGAGGTTTTTTTTAGTTTTTTTTTAAACGGGTTAAAAATGAATTTTTGGGGCCAAAATTTGGCTTATATAGCCTCATGGGAACGGCGTCGTTTTGCTTAAAACGATAGGCTTCAAAATGGTGTCGTTTCAAAGGCAGGGATCCACGCGTTGACCCGTGACCCGGGAAGGATCCGCGTGATTTTGTTTAAAGGCTAATTGCCCAATTGATCCTTCCGCATTTTTAATATTTATAATTTCATTTTATTTTTATTATAATTTGGCCCTAACCTTTTATTTTTGTTTCAATTTAGTCCTAATGATCATTATAAAACTTATTTTGGGAACAACGTCGTTTTTGGGATTAGGACTAATTGCCCAGTGAGTCCCTCGGATTTTATCGCGCGTTTCAATTAGGTCCAAATTTTTTATTATTTTAGAATTAACCCTAGAGTTTTATTTTTATTTAATTTTAATCCATTTTAAATTTTTTATATATAATTTATTTATTTTATATATTATTTATTTTTACTATAAACATTATTTATATATGTAAAAAATTTATTATATATATTATTTTTATTTATGTATTATTTATTATATATTTTATTATATATTATATCATTTTATTATATATATTATTCATTATATTATTTTTATTTTATTATATATTATATTATTTATTATTTATTATTATGTATAATTTTAAAAATTTGTAAATTATTATTAAATAATACATATATCATTATTAAATATTTAGTATATTTTGTAATATTCTAAAATTTACTATAAAGTTTTGTTCCTATTTAATATAATATTATTTTTATAAATATATATTAAATTATTATATCATATAGTATGTTTTTTTATTAATTAATTAACCATTTTTTAAAAATTCTCCTTTATTATTTATATATTGTTTTAAACAGTTTTAATATCTCATTTATTTTTTAACGGTATTTAGTTTTCATCTTTATTTTTTGACTTATTTTATATATGTTCATAATTTGTTCTCATTTTTTATTTATTTATTTAGTATTGTTTTAGTATGTTAATTTTATCTCATAAATTATTTATTATTTTTATGTTATTTATCGTTTTTATATATTTGCATAAAAATTGATTATCTATGTTGATATTTTAAGTTATATTTGCATGAAATATTATTGTATATATATTATGTAATTTATATTGTTATATTCATTGTTTTCTATGTTGTATTTTGCATGAAATGTTAATGTATGCATATTTATGTTATTTATGATTATATCTGCATGAAATGTTAATGTATATTATGTAATTTATGTCGTTTTTTTATCATTTTCTATATTATATTTGCATGAAATGTTAAAGTATGTATCATGTATTTTATATTATTTAGTATTGATATCTTATAAAATGTTAAATGCATCATTGTTTTAAAAAATTTATATTTCATTTAATCCAAAAGAATTTTAAAAATGAGACAATGTTTTTTGTATTTAGGAATTCGGGAAGTAGTGCCCTAACATGCTGGGTTGCGATTTCCCGTTTGACTAAATGTCTAAAGTATCCTTCTAAATAGATTTTGTAAATCATGAGATGATTTCAATTATGAAAGTTTAAGAATATCGTGTCCAATCATGCTGGATGTGATGTTTGTACTTTTTTGGAGTGAAGGAATCTCGATTTTCAACTCAAATTATTCTGGTTTTAAAAAGGGATCCTATTTTTAAATTCTTTCAAACTTTTGACATTAAGACAGAAAGCTATTCAATTTGGTACCAATTTTGGGCATTGCGAGGGTGCTAATCCTTCCTCGTATGTTACCGACTCCCGAACCTATTTTCTCACATTTTCGTAGACCAAAATGTTTTATAAGGTGATCCAATCGCACCTAAAAAGGTTGGTGGCGACTCCCATTTTCAGAATCTCCCTTTAAAAATGGTTTCGACAGCTTAGCGACTCCACTTGGGACAAATAAGAGAGTCAAGCCAAGAAATTGATTATTTTCTGTCTTAATGTCGAAAGTTTTGAAAAATTTTAAAAAAATATCGATCTTTTTACATGTGTTTGCTGCATATGTTTGTTATTTTGTTTTCGCACACA
Source organism: Gossypium hirsutum (assembly GCF_007990345.1). Classification (NCBI taxonomy): domain Eukaryota; kingdom Viridiplantae; phylum Streptophyta; class Magnoliopsida; order Malvales; family Malvaceae; genus Gossypium; species Gossypium hirsutum. The sequence goes on from NC_053426.1 coordinate 86,612,729, forward strand.
TTGCATTTGCATGACTGCTGTGGTCGAACCCTTAAATGGGAGTGAGAAGCTATGCTTTCGTGAGGTTTTCACCTCCACATGGGCTAGTGGATTGCTTCCTGGATACATCCGTACCTATGTCTTCATGAGATTTTCATCTCCGCATGGCCATAGGGAAATGTGTCCCCCTGAATCGAACTTGGTCCATATGAGCCTATAATGGGTGAGGATCGAGGAATCTGCTGGTTCAGGTACCCTTGCATTAGAACTGAAACACATATAGTGAATTTTAAGTGCTTACCCTAAGTAGTACAGTGATAACCTTTAGTAAGCTAGCCTTATAAGTGCTTGTTTATTATACCTTTTATATATGACACTGACCTATTTTATTTTGTTATCATTGCATGTCATTCAACATTTAGAGGTGTCGATTCACAGTTCAATTTCTAGATTAGAAATTTTTGTAATGAGGAACGAATATCTTGATAAAGTGGAGGACAACGCTTCTGTCTGTGCGTGGTCAGAGAAAACCCAGTTAGAGAAAGGAGATAGTGTCACCGAGGGGTATACGTCAAAGTTGTGGGACTTCACTCGTATCAGTTCAACACAAAATGAGTTTCAGGAGTTGAAGGACATTTGGGCCCAATGGGATGACGAGGCTAAGTAGCTGTTCTACCAGAATTAAGGAGATCTTCCCTATTTGCTAGACATCAAGGTGGATAAGCATCTGTTTCGAGCTATGGTACAGTTTTGGAACCCTGCTTATAGTTGTTTTACATTTGGAGAGGTAAACTTAGTACCTACTTTGGAGGAGTATACGACCTTGCTTCGCTGTCCAAGAATTCAAGGTAACAAAGCTTATGTTAGGGCTGCTAATCTCACAACTTTCGTGAAGAAATTAATGATGATCACAGGGATGAGTAAACAGTAGGCCACAGCTCGAATCCAACAAAAGGGTGATGGTAAATGCATTCCGTGGGCGAGTTTGAGGGATCTAATATTGGCGTACCCAGATGTGAAGAAGAGGGTTGATGTCTTGGCCTTAAGTATTTATGGTTTGGTGATTTTCCCCAAAGCTATAGGGCACATAGATGAGGAAATTGCGGATTTATTTGATCGACTTGGTAAATAGAAAACACCTGTGCCTACAATCCTAGCTGAGACGTTCAGATCCTTGAGTGCATGTCAGAGAGCTGGTGAAGGTAGATTCATTAGATGCGCACATTTGTTTTTAGTATGGTTCCACAGTTAACTTTGGAAGGATGATAAGGTTCATTGCCAAATGTTCTTTGAGGATTATTCTCCCTTAAAGGAAGCAGCAGCTACGCCGAGGAGGGACGACATTATAGAGGAAAGGTGGATGGAAATACTTCAGAATCTCCGAGAGGAAGATGTTATGTGGAAAGCCCCTTGGATGGCTCCTAATGAAGTTCTTTAAATTTGCGGAAGCTTTGATTGGGTACCTCTTCCTGGAATTTGGGGAGTTGTTGGTTATGCACCATTACTCATCCTAAGACAATACAAAGCAGGGCAGTTTATACTTGCAACACAAAGGTTAGCTCAGAGTGATTTCTCATATAAGGGGAATCATTATAAGAAGAAGATGCGAGAGATTTTCGAGGCTTGGAAGAAGATTTGCTGTGTGAAGATTCTGACTGAAAGTCCGACGACAACCCTTGAGTACAAAGGGTGGTTTAGCAAGAGGATCAATGATAACATCCCTACGCTGAGTTTGGGGGCTACTCGATCAATAGAGGAGAATTTATGAGTGGTTCCATCAGAGTTAGAATCATAAAGAAGAGTTCGAAAGAAAGAGCTTAGAGCTCGAGAAAAAGATAGAGAAGCTGGAGGAAGAGAAGATATACCTAAGCTTAGACATCGACGTTTAGAAAATTGAGGTTGAAAAAGTGAGAAAAGAAAAGAGGAAGATTGAGGAAGACCGAGATAACTTGAAGACACAATATAAGAGGATACAGCTATCAATGAAGAGAGCTGGATTGGGGAAGTCTTCAGAGCAGTGGCAACAAGAGGTTCAAGAAGAAAGAGCCAAAGCCAAGTATTGGGAGTGAGAGCGTATTTGTAATCCGTTTTGGATAGGGTTAAAACTCTAGGCCTGAAGGCGAAAGCGTATTTGTAATCCGTTTTGTGTAAAGATTTTTGTTTCTTAAATAACGTTTTCTAAAAGAAACTAAATTAGAATCGATATCTTTTTGCATTCATGCATTTGCATCTCATCACATCATATGCATTCAAATTTATAGAAAGATCCTAATTAATTAAAATTACTAGAGAGAAAGAGAGTGAGAGAAACAGAAAACCTGGAAGCAACACATCATTACAGTACACGAACTAAGACAAAGAATATGGATCAAAGACTTGAGCAGGTCCAGAGAGAAATGCAAGAGCAATTGCAGGAACAATTGGAAAAAATCCAACAGGAGATGAAGGATCAAATGTTGAAGGCCCAAAGGAATATGATGGCTGAGATAGCTCAGTTGCTGAAGGGGGCAACGGATAAAGGAAAGGCCCCTATGACTATCACTGAAGAGGATACTGAGGATCATCCTACAGGTTTTACCCCACCCCATGTGCAAACTCAACCTGAGGCATATCCCCAAAGGCTGTCCATCACAATAAGGCCTCAACATGGGCAAGTCGATGCTGGAATGCCCATGAACTTTCAAACTGGCTCGAGATCCAACCCGGGAGATAACCCTACCAATCCAGTTATCCCTGATTTAGATGCAGCTGAGAGGGAAGAGATGAGACTCGAATCATCAAGGCAATTAGAGGGACGTTGCAAATGGTTAAAGGAGAAATTTAAGGCATTGGAAAACGCTGATAATTGTCAGGGAATTGATGCCAAGGACTTGAGTTTGGTCCCAGATTTGGTGCTTCCTCATAAGTTCAAGATGCCAGAATTTGAGAAGTACAATAGGACTACTTGCCCTGAGGACCATATCACCATGTTCTGTAGGCGGATGACTGGCTATGTAAACAATGATCAACTATTGATCTATTGTTTCCAGGATAGTTTGGTTAGGGCAGTGGCTAGGTGGTACAATCAATTGAGCCGCACTAGGATCGGTTCTTGGAGAGACTTAGCGCAAGCCTTCATGCAGCAATATAATCATGTGACTGACATGACTCCTGATAGAATCACTCTGCAGGACATGAAAAGGAAGCCTAATGAGAGCTTTAGGCAATATGCACAGAGGTGGAGGGAGGTTGCCATGCAAGTTCAACCACCGCTCTTGGAGAAAGAAACTACCATGCTGTTTATTAACACCTTGAAGGCCCCATTCATTACTCATATGATTGGATGTACGACCAAGAGCTTTGCTGATATAGTTATGGCAGGGGAAATGATCGAGAACGCCATAAAGGGTGGTAAGATAGAGGGGGAAACCGTTAAAAGATCGGCCCCAAGAAGGAAAGATAATTAGGTGAACAATACGAGTAGTTATAACTCAAAACCGATTACGGTTAGTCACCCCAGAGCAACTACAGTTGGGCAACAGGGTTCCCAAAAGCAAGGATCTGGTACGAGACAAAACTCTGAAAAAGTCTCATTCACGCCTATCCCAGTGACGTACCTGGAACTTTATTAAAGTTTATTTGATGCGCACGCAATAGCTCCTTTTCATTTGAAACCATTGCAACCTCCATATCCCAAATGGTACGATGCAAACGCCAAATGTGAATACCATGCAGGGATATCGGGGCATTCGATCAAAAATTGCACTGTTTAAAAAAGCAGTGGAAAGACTTATCAAGATGGGGGTAGTAAAATTTGACGACACCCCTAGTACAGAGAACCTGTTGCCGAACCATGGTGATCAAGAGGTAAATGCAATTGGGGAAACTGGTATGAGAAGGATTAAAGAGGACATGGCCGAGGTAAGAATACCGATGAAAGTAATCTGGGAAGAAATGATGAAAAGAAAGATGATAATCTCTAAAGAAGGAAATAAAGGAGCGAGGGACTACTGCAAGTTCCATGCAGAAGAGGGACATGAGATCCAGGAATGTGACGTGCTTAAGGCTTTGGTACAAAGCCTTATGGATAATAAGGAGCTGGAATTTTATGAAGCTGGCTCAGATCAGGGACACGTGTGCGCATTGGAAGGTGAACCAAAGAATCAAAGAATCAACCGGCCAAGGATCATTATTTCACTACCAAGGAATAATGAAGTTGAGACACAAAAAGCGCCGAAAGTCATTATTCACAAACCTGTTTCCTTTCCTTATAAGGATAACAAGCTGGTACCCTGGAATTATGACTGCAATGTGACAATGCCGGAGAGACAAGATATGCTAGTACTTCTAAGGACGCGCAAGTTGAAGGTTCCTACACACGTAGTGGGAAGCGTTATGATGTAGAAGGCGTCAGAGTTGAGCCCACAAAAGTAAAAGCCTTTGACATTGAGAAGGAGAAGAGGGTTAAGGTACTTGTTAATGAGCCAGTGAAGGAAGAAGAAGCTAGAGAGTTTCTAAAATTCCTGAAACACAGTGAGTCCAGCGTGGTTGAACAATTGCGCAAACAACCAGCTCGCATATCAGTGTTGGCTTTGCTTCTGAGTTCAGAGGTACATCGTGAGGCATTAATGAAAGTGCTCAACGAGACTTACGTTACTAATGATATATCCGTCAACAAGTTGGATCGATTGGTTAGTAACATAAGCGCTGACAACTTCATTTATTTTAATGATGATGAAATCCCACCTGGTGGAATGGGATCAGCTAAAGCTTTGCACATCACCACTCGCTGCAAAGGATATACATTGCAGAGTGTGCTTATTGATAATGGGTCAGCCTTAAATGTCCTGCCATTGTCCACATTGAACAGGTTGCCCATAGACGGTTCTTACATGAAAACGTGCCATAATATAGTGAGAGCATTCGATGGCACGGAGAGAAAGGTCATGGGAAGAATTGATATCCCTTTAATGATTGGGCCAAACACGTATAAGGTAGACTTTCTAGTGATGGACATCAAGCCTTCTTATAATTTCTTGTTAGGGAGGCCTTGGAGACATTCGGCAGGAACGGTGCCCTCATCTTTGCACCAGAAATTGAAGCTAGTAACAGACAGACGGTTGGTCACCATAAATGCGGAGAAAGACTTCATAGCAGTAGTTACCAGTGACACACCCTATGTAGAGGCGAACGAGGAGGCCGTTGAGTGTTCTTTTCACTCCTTAGAATTCGTTAATGCAACATTTATTTCAGAGGGGGATGAGGTGCCGGTGCCTAAGATATCGAGAACCACAAGAATGGGTTTGCAGATGACAGTGGGGAAAGGAGCCTTGCCAGGAAAAGGATTGGGAAGATATCTTCAAGGAGGGATTCAAGTTCCAGATCTAAAAGAGAAGAGAGACCATTTTGGCTTGGGTTTCAGGCCAAATCATAGGCAAAGGAGGAAGGAAATAGAGAAGTGTCAAGAAAGAAGAAGGGCGCGTTTAAGTGGAAGAGAAGTAGGGTGAGAATTGATGACGGTCCCTCATATGTCCCAGATCTTTATATCAGAAGGGATAATTCACCCTAAGAGAGGGTTGCTCGAAAAAGAAAGTCATCACATCAATGCTGTACATAATGAAGATTCTGAACAAAGAAACCTTGAGGGCATTCGCCCTTACGAACCGGGAAGCTCTTTAAACAATTAGACTGCAGAAGAACTTCCTGTAGTTTTTAAATATTTTTCAGAGTAATTTTCAAAACACTCTTGTTGCTCTAAGAGCCTAGAAGTAATAAGATTTCATTTGTAAAATAGGCTCATGTTCGGATATTTTTGTTTCAATAAAACATAACTTTTGTTATCAATTTGAGTGAATATTCTTTTGACCTTTTTAAATTCTTTCAATTTTTTTTTCATTTCATTCATAACACATAAATAAACATTCTTAAATTCATTCATTCTTTGTACATTCTTTCGTACCCCGTAGGTCCCTAGATATCAATGACATGAGCACTGATACTACAAATCCTAATTTTTTTTGAGCAAGACATGTGTTTAGAAGAATCTCAGGATTTCAAAGATAACAGGGATTGTGATGTGTCTCCAGACCTGTTGAGAATGGTGAAACAAGAGGAGAAACAAATCCTACCCCATGAGAAAGAGGCAATAGAGAATGTAGCCTTGGAGAAAGGAAAAGAGGTGAAAATTGGGACACACATTGCTAAGGAAACGAGACAAGGTCTTGTTTAGCTGCTACGTGAATTCAAAGATATCTTTGCATGGTCATATCAGGATATGTCGGGGTTGAATACTGATATCATGGTACATCGTCTCCCCATAAGACAGGATTGCAAGCCAGTCTAACAAAAATTGCGAAGGATGAGGCCTGATATTGTGCTGAAAATAAAAGATGAAGTCAAAAAGTAGTTTGATGCTGGATTCCTACAAAAGGTTAAGTACTCAGAATGGGTGGCTAACATTGTGCCTATCCCTAAGAAGGACGGGAAGGTACGGATATGTGTTGATTACAGATATTTGAACAAAGCTAGCCCAAAGGACAATTTTCCTTTACCGCACATCGACACTTTGGTGGACAATACAGCGGGATATTCGTTGTTCTTCTTTATGGATGGCTTCTCAGGGTACAATCAGATAAAGATGCATCCTGAGGACATGGATAAAACCACCTTCATAACATTGTGGGGCACCTTTTGTTACAAGGTAATGCCCTTTAGGCTGAAGAATGCAGGGGCAACATAACAAAGGGCTATGGTGACCTTATTCCACGATATGATGCACAAGGAGATTGAGGTGTATGTTGATGACATGATTGCCAAATCTTGAACAGAGAAGGATCATATTGAAGTCTTGAGGAATTTGTTCCTGAGATTGAGGAAGTTTCAGTTGAAGCTTAATCCGGCAAAGTGCACCTTTTGAGCTAGGTCAGGGAAATTATTGGGCTTTGTGGTCAGCGAAAAGGGAATAGAAGTTGACTCAAACAAGGCTAGAGCCATACGAGAATGGCCTCCACCACATATTCAGAAGGAAGTTCGGGTTTTCTTGGAAGGTTGAATTATATCACTCGGTTTATTTCACAACTAACCGAGAAATGTGATCCTATATTTTGCCTCCTTAGAAAACACAACCAAGGTACTTGGGATAAGGAATGCTAGAATGCCTTTGATAAAGTCAAGCAATACTTGTTAAACGCTCCAGTGTTATCTCCGCCCAGTCCAGACAGACCATTAATTCTGTACTTATCAGTGTTTAGTAATTCTATGAGATGCGTGCTTGGTCAACATGATGAGACAGGAAGAAAAGAGAAGGCGATATATTACCTCAGTAAGAAATTCACTGAGTGTGAGATGAGATATTCGCCAATTGAGAAGTTGTGTTGTACTTTGATCTGGACGACTCAAAGGTTGAGGCAATATATGCTATATCATACGACTTGGCTAATTTCGAAACTTGGTCCATTAAAGTACATGATGGAGTCAACAGCCCTAAATGGAAGAATGGCAAGGTGGCAAGTACTGCTTTCAGAGTTTGATGTAATCTATGTGAGTCAAAAGGCTATAAAAGGAAGTGCGATAGCAGAATTTCTGGCTAGCAGGGCCCTAGAAGATTATGAACCATTGAGCTTTGATTTTCCTAATGAGGAGTTGATGCATGTGGAAACTACTGAAGAATATCCTTGGAAGCTAAATTTTGACGGCGCATCCAATGCGGTAGGAAATGGAATTGGGGCAGTCTTGGTATCCCCAAATGGTGATCATTATCCATTTACATGTAAATTGGATTTTAACTGCACATGGCCGATTATGAAGCATGCATCATGGGGATTCGAGCGGCCAAAAAGTGAAAAATTAGAACCCTAGAAGTATATGGAGACTCTGCGTTGGTAATTTACCAGCTTAGGGGTGAATGGGAGACAAGGGATCCCAAATTGATTAATTATCAAAAGGTAGTTTTGGAGTTACTTGAGGAGTTTGATAACATCACCTTCAATTATCTCTCACGGGACGAAAATCAGATGGCAGATGCTTTAGCAACACTGGCTTCCATGATTAAAGCAAATAAAAAAGAGGATGTGAGACCAATTCAGATGAGTATTTCTGAGGTTCCAGCTCATTGTTGTAACATTGAAGAAGAGGAAAAGGATGACCATCCTTGGTATCAATATATATTACGGTGTGTGAGAAATCGTGAATATCCTGAGCAGGCAACTGAGAATGACAAAAGAACCTTGAGGAAGTTAGCCTGTGAATATGTACTAGATGGGGACATCCTTTATAAAAGAAGGAAAGATCAAGTGCTTTTGAGATGTGTCGACGCTGTGGAAGCCAGACAAATCTTGGAATAAGTACATGAAAGTGTTTGTGGGACACATGCTAATTGCTTTACAATGGCAAGGCAAATCATGAGGTTTGGATACTATTGGTCTACTATGGAAGGAGATTGTATCAGCTATGCCAAGAAGTATCATAAATGCCAGATATATGGGGACAAGATTCATGTACGACTTTCACCTTTGCATGTTATGACTTCTCCATGGCCCTTTTCCATATGGGGCATGGATGTCATTAGGCCAATATCACCAAAAGCTTCGAATGGGCATCATTTCATTTTCGTGGCCATTGACTACTTCACAAAATGGTAGAGGCAGCTTCATATGCTAGTGTTACCAAGTCGGCAGTAAGTCGATTCTTAAAAAAGGTGATTATTTGTCGGTATGGAATGCCTGAGAGGATCATATCAGACAATGCATTGAACTTGAATAACAGCACGATTGCGGAAGTTTGTAGCCAATTCAAGATCAAACATCATAATTCATCTCCATATCACCCAAAAATGAATGGAGCAGTGGAAGCTGCCAACAAAAATATCAAGAAGATAGTGGGGAAAATGACTGAGACCTACAGAGATTGGCATGAGAAATTACCATTTGCACTCTTTGCCTATCGAACGTCCATCAGAACCTCTACTGGGGCAACTCCTTCTCATTGGTTTATGGGATAGAGGCAGTGTTACCCATTGAAGTGGAAATACCTTCTCTTTGAATTTTGTCAAAGATAAAGCTGGATGAAGTAGAATGGATTCAATCGCGGTATGATCAATTGAACTTGATTGAAGAAAAGAGGCTAAGGGTTATTCGTCATGGTCAGATGTATCAGAAGTGAATGATGCGAGCTTATGACAAGAAAGTTCATCCAAGAGAATTTCACGAAGGGGACCTTGTACTAAAAAAGATTCCTCCCATACAGAAGGACTTTAGAAGAAAATGGATGTCGAATTGGGAAGGGCCGTATGTTGTAAAGAAGGCTTTCTCTAGTGGTGCACTGATTTTGACAGAAATGGATGAGAAGAGTTTGCCTAATCCAGTGAATTCAGACTCAGTCAAGAAGTACTTTGTCTAAAGAGAAGGGAAGCCAAGGTGAAAACCCGCAAAGGGTGCTTTGAGACTTCTAAAAAAAATGGAGAGGCCAAGGTGAAAACCCACAAAGGGCACCTTGAGACCAAAGGGGTTTTGAGTTGAAAACCCGAAAGGGCAGCTCAAATTTTGAAAAGCATGCAGTGACCTTGCTATACCGGATTCGACAAGAAGTGGAGTGTGTTACATACCGGGGCATCAACAAAGTACTTTGGATCTTCTAAACACATGTTAAACTCAAAACAGTCTTCATGGAGTTTGTATACAGAAACCCAAGCTGCGATATGTAGGGCATCTAATTTTTGTCCTGTTTACTATCTTTAGATTCTGTTTTCTTCTCAAAGATATGTTTTCAGATTAATTTCCTTTTGTATTTTTGATGATTTATCTAACTATTCTCAAGATCAAATTATTCATCTTCCATTATTCATAAAGTGTGTTGCATTGAAATAATAATTGATGAACTAAATATTTTACAAATGAAGTTTTGCATAGTACTCTGGAAATCTCTAAATAATACGAGAAACTAAAATAGAATAATTGTTTGAAGAATTCCCATGAGTGAAGGTCGGAGGTACTCGAGAAAATTTCTTCTTCAGTCTAAAGGATGATTGAACAATTCAAACGATTCAATCCTAGGAGGGGATTATCTCCAGTAGGTCGTAACATTTGAAGAATGGTACAATAGGACCAAGTTGATTCAAAGCATACGAGCAGAGTATGATTGATACTTCGAGTAAAATAAAGATGAAACTTTAATGGATGAATGAGTAAAGACGTCCGAAATAGGAGTCATTTTCATAACATTTTGCATCATAATATGTCTAATTAGGAGCATTTGATTCATTTCGATCATAGAATCCTAATCATTAGGCATGAACACATACGCATTCTACAGGTTATGTCCTTTAGGGGACAATGTAGATCACCGTTAGCAGATTTGGCGTCTTTGTATTAGACGGGGAGCAGATCGAAGATAGCAGATCTGACATTCGTGTTTTTACATCGAAGCAGATCGAAGATGACAGATTTGCGTCTCTGTATTAGACGGGGAGCAGATCTTACATTCGTGTGTTTATATCGAAACAGATCGAAGATGACAGATTTGGCGTCTCTGTATTAGACGGGGAGCAGATCGAAGATAGTAGATCTGACATTCGTGTGTTTACATCGAAGCAGATCGAAGATGACAGATTCGGAGTCTCTATATTAGACGGGGAGTAGATCGAAGATAACAGATCTGACATTCGTGTGTTTACATTGAAGCAGATCGAATATGATAGATTTGGCGTCTCTATATTAGACGGGGAGCAGATCGAAGATAGCAAATCTGACATCGTGTGTTTACATCAAAGCAGATCGAAGATGACAGATTTGGAGTCTCTGTATTAGACGAGGAGCAGATCGAAGATAGCAGATCTGACAT